>NC_050178.1:20046650-20346650 GCF_008315115.2 Sander lucioperca | reverse complement strand
AGTCAGACGCTACTTCACATCCGGGAAAGCACGGAACGCAGAACGTGACGTAGTTCCGTTTGTTCCGTAAAGTAGAAAAAAAAAATCCCCGTTTACGTGATTTATGGCAACTGCAGTGCAGAAAAAGGACAGCAATAAGCTTTTAACTCCATACTGAACTAGATAGAAATACATGTTAAACAAGTGAGAAACCTGAGGATAAACCCTTTCAATGAACAGAGATGTTTTTTATGGACAAATATGGAAAAAGCTATAGGAACACAATAAATGCTGTAATTGTAAATTGTACATGTTGCATGTTTTGGTTGCTAAGTCAATTAGTACTGTCATCCTCATACCATTACAAATCCAACACACACACACACACACACACACACACACATACACACACAGCATTATGTGTGGTCTGTATAGGGCATTAGCGAACAAGTGATGTGGCTGGATTAACTCTGCTCTACTCTCATTAGCTTAATCTTCTGTGTGAAACATTTTCAAGGCCCAGTACTAACGGGTCCAAGGACCTGGGGGTTGGGAATCGCTGCCTTAAACCCATTACATCCACTGCTACTGTGTTTACTTTCTTTCCATTGCCTCCTGCTCTTTTCATAAAATATCTGATTTGGGGTCCACTTATCTTCCTCTTTCTCCCGTCCCTGCTCTTCCTCTTCAGTTTTGGCAGAAATGGAAATTAGTGCTAATCTCAGAGCATGAGGCTTAGTGTTTGCAGACACACACATATGAGTGTATGCACTCAAAGATCTCCTCCCACATAGTGTGTGTGTGTGTGTGTGTGTGTGTGTGTTTCTTTTTCTTCTTTGTTGCTGTGCTCTAAGTGTGCATCTGCATACATGCATGAGGATGCAGTTGTTTGTGCTTGCATGCGCTTGTGTGTGTGTGTGTGTGTGTGTGTGTGTGTGTGTGTGTGTGTGTGTGTGTGTGTGTGTGTGTGTGTGTGTGTGTATGTTGGTCTTTTGCATACGTGTGCATCTGTTATCTACGGGAGTGCAAATGTGTTTGTTGCATTTGTTATGTCCGTTTTTTGGGTACTCATCTGTGCATATGTGCATGCAAGTGTGTTCTAGATTTGTGGATGTATGTAGATTTGTGTGTGTGTGTGTGTGTGTGTGTGTGTGTGTGTGTGTGTGTCTTGAATCTAGGCCACATCTTATGATCTCGACACTAAAACAGCATCACATTAGTGTTGGGTTTTTGGAATCCAAAAACAGTTCAACAGCCAATAGGCAGCAGTGATGACGGATTTAGCCCCACCTTGTCACGTGACATCACCATGTCAGTCAAACACCACGGCTGCACTGAAAGCAGCATATGGAGACTAAGGTTCACTGATTCATGTGAAGTAGGACAGAACTGAATGTGAAAACATCCAATCAGACAAGTTGCTGAAGCAGGTTTTGTTGGCTCTACCAGTTTTGTTACATGAAAATGTGTTTTTATGTTGTATAATCATCTATTTTTAAACTAATAGAAACTAGGTTTTTTGTTGTTTTTATGAATTTATTTCATGTATTAATCTATTTTTTTTATTTGTCTTATGAACACAAATAATTTAATATATTTCTTGTCTTGTGTACCATTAATTATGGTTATTGCATTATCATCTTTATTTGGTCTTTTGGAGCCTCTTCTTTATTTTGTTTTGGCATTCAACCATAAACTGCTCTCATTAGGTTAATCTTCTGTGTGAAACACACAAAAACACACACACACACACACACACACACACACACACACACACATAATAAAGTAAAAAAGCATTTGAAAGCATGTCCACTACACAAATACATCAACAAATTGTTGAATTGCTGCCTTAAACCCATTTCACCTGTCATCCTCTACTACTGTGTTTGCTCTTTTTTTCTTTTTCTTCGCCAATCAAATATCTGATTTTGGGTTCACTTATCTACCAATTTCTTCCATCCCTGCTCTTTTTCATCAGTTTTGGCAGAAATGGAAATGCGAATGATGTGAATTACCCTAAAGCACATATCAATCTCTCATCTGCCAGCTTCTGACTTTGAACAAAAACGTCCCACCGACTGGAATAATTCATCACTGAATTGTAAGATCTGCTGTCTTGTCCTTCGAGCCATCTCAAATTCTGTGCTATCAATCACGTTATGAGAGTGGGTGTAAAATTGTTCACTCCTAAACCCAAACCATCAGTTAATGGAGGCCGTAGGTTTGCTGATGTTTGTGTGTATTTCAATATCTTCTGTGAAAAGCTTTGCTAGAACTTAGGGCTGGGCGATAGGGAGAAAATCACATATCACGATATTCTTGACCAAATACCTCGATATCGATATTGCGGCGATATTCTAGGGTTGACAATTGGTGCTTTAACAAAATATCTTCACACTTACACTTTAGATAAATAATCATCGGTAATGTGGACATAATGTCTAAGTGGGGAAAAGGCAAATAATAGAACAGCTAGAACAGTGTGGTAAGTTCAGAAAAGTACTTTACTGTAATGCAGCCCTTAAAACCAGTAAAAGACACCACTTATGTCATATCTAGGGATGGGAATCTCTTGGCACCTCACGATTCGATTCGATTCCGATTCAGAGGCCAACGATTCGATTCTAAACCGATTATCGATGCATCTCAATGCAACAGTTTTTTAATGTACATTTCCATGCGTGATTTAAAAAAATATACATATAAATCTGAGTTTGCTACTCAGAGTTTGCTAATCACTTCCTAGACAAAGCAGCTAGACAAAGCTTAGATTTTGACATATACAATATTTGTCACACACAAGTTTTAATGAACTGTTTTGTCTACTGAGGTTTTTGTTTGGTAGTCGTTCCATGCTTAAGCCTTAAACGTGCTGTCCCAGTAATCTTCCACGTCAGAGGCTCAGTCATGTTTAAAGGTGGATAATTGGCTTCTTAGAACATGAAACATGAGGTGGTCAGATGTAATGTGATAAAGTAGATGAACAGCCTATATGTGTTTATATATATGTCTTATTAGATCATGTGTATATATACAAAAAAATGTTTTTCCTTTTGGCCATTTTTGTGTGTTTTTTTCTGCCTAAACTCTAAGTTGTTGTCCATTATCCCATCCTCTTTCAGTCACTCTGTTTTCTGATTCGTACATGTCTGGTGACAGTAACTTTTAAATAAAAATCAACACATAAAAAAAAAATAAAAAAAATCTTAAATAAAATAAATAATCGATTATTAACTTATCAGAATCGATAATCGAATTGTTCTAGGGAGAATCGCGATGCATCTAAGAATTGATTATTTTTCCCACCCCTAGTCATATCACGATATTACGATATCCAAAATCTAAGACGATATCTAGTCTCATATCACAATATCGATATAAAATCGATATATTGCCCAGCGCTTCTACAACTTCTTTCTCTTCAACATCGCCTCTCCTCTTGCTGTTTGCACACTCTGCATAATTTCAGATATCAGGGCTTATTTTTCCCCAACAGAAGTAAACCACTCTCTCTTGTACAGTATGAAAAAAAACTTCTGCAGAATGGCCTAATTCATTTGAAGTAAACAACTCGACGCTAGGACTTAAGTTGGTGATAGTTTAATCCTGCCAAGTAGGTTCATATTGGTGCAGCACCATCCACTCCCTACTGACACATTCCTGTCTACTTATTTAAGAATTCTTTCCAAGCCAAAGCAGGACGGTTTGTATATCAAAAAGTACAAATATGAATGATACAGACCAAGCATGGACTGGAACTCTAAATACCACAATAGTCTCCCTTACAAGCGTGCTGCAGTGCCAGATAAAACTGATGTGCATTTATTGTACGTGGCAAATTAAATGATTCTCCTTTCAAATATAACTCCCCCTGTGGTTCCGCAGGGAGTCACTGCACAGTATGTTCAGGGTTAAAAAGGTCTTCAGTTAACCATTAGGAGGATAATTTACAGCCATGTTTTATTCAAATGGAAGGGGAGGTAATGGCTGCTAATAGAGAAGGGATAATGGACAGGAAAGGAAAAGAGCAAAAATGAAGTGGGAAGTGTTTGTGTGTGTGTGTGTGTGTGTGTGTGTGTGTGGATATGGAGGAGAGGGAATCTCAGAGTTGCAAATTGGCACTTTTCATTTCTAGATTGGAGAGGGAAAGAGAGATAGAGAGGGAACGTATGTGATTTTTCTGTCTCTTGCACCCTCCAGTGGTACGTCCGACAAATCTTCCAAACTTCACGGCAAAATATGTTCTTTCTTATTGCCCTTCAAAGGGACGTTTTCTGATCTCACTCCTCTATTGTCAGAGTGGCAGCATTTGTCACTGTGTTCCCAAAACTGTTACATATGCCTGTCACAAGAAAGGAAGCTAGCTTAAGTTCAGACAGGAAGACTATCATGTACTCACTCACTCTCATTCACCTCACTCTCCCTCTCCTCCTGCTCCACAATACCAGCTGATTAGGGGGCGTTTGCACTTAGTTAAACCAACAAGTTTGAGCCACAATCTCAATCAGCCAATCGCATTCTTGCGGTCAATATTTAAATGTTGCCCTCTCTGTTGATGTCAGCTCTCATTTCAGCGTGAATAGTTGCGACCCTCCTCGACCTGTTCGCCTCCAGTTCATCAATTCCGGCTCCCAGGTCTGAGCTCACCAGAGCTCTCTCCTCTTCTCATTCATCCAGATCTCACCATCCTCTTCATTCATCACCATCACCACCAATGTCTCCATTGGGAGGGTATCCTACATACTCACGGCTTCTCGGCCCCCTGGAAATATGACAACGTCACAATGGGAATTTGATGATGTCACGATGGGGTCTACCCGGCAAAAGACTATTTATCATTATCATGCACACATTAATAAATAATTTTTTCACTCAAATTAGGTCTCTCCTGATTGAACTGTTATAGTTAAGGTCCTTTACATGTCTGCAAATACCAATGCAGGTCCACCTGTGCCTGCATTGGTATTTTTGCTTATTGTGATGTCATTTCTTGGAGTATCTTCAAATGCTTCTTATCCCTAAAATCATCAAATTCATCAAATTCATCAAATTTGACTAAATAAACACAAACAATTATTGATTCAGAAGATTTCTAAATGTAGAAACATGAACAAATAATTTCTTATTTAAAAATCATTATAAAAAACTATTTTCTGCTGCAAAAGAAATGAATGCTCTAGCTGTTTTGGTTTATATTTTAGAATGATTCAAACAGTATCATGTAAACAACGATCTCCCGCAGCTGCCGGCGGGAGGTCTATAAGGGTTATTAATATGCTATGGGTTTCATTAGAAAATGTCAGACTTTTGCGACTCCCAGTAAACAGTCGCCTTTCTAAAAAGACACTACAGTAAGCATTAATATACACCAACAAACGTATGCCATCAGAATACTTAAATACATAAGATGCAGCAACCACATATTGATTCTGCAGATGAAGGATTTACATTCCCAATAAAGTAGTAAAATATATGATCACACTGTGTCAAGCACTGTAGGCGTAGTGGCAGTCTTTGTAAAACAACACAGCAACAGCAAAACAGCTTAGAGAAAAGCAGCAGGATGAAATGACCCAGTCAGAATATACCACAGCAAACAGAGAAGGACAAACACTGCACAAACTCATATAGGAGTTACACTGGTACTCAAACACTGAGACAACGTGACTATGGCACAGATGTGCAGGCAAGCAAATAAGCCAGTAAGCTAATAATGAAATATGAATGTGAATACAAACAGGACAAAGCTGCAATAATAGCTAGATAGATGGATGGGTGGGTATCTTCTTTCTTTACAGCAGTGATCCCAACCAGGGGTACTAGTACCCCAAGGGGTACTTCTGCAGATGCCAGGGGCTACGTGGAAAGATTGTGGAGTAACTCCAAATTGATATCTCCAAATTGCCTAATTATGTGGCCTGGTGGAAGCATATACAACGTAAATAAAATCGGACCTAACACAGAGCCCTGAGGCACCCCACAAGAAAGGGCAGCAGTTTCAGAGAAATAGGGATCAAGAGACACAGAAAAACGTCTATCTGAAAGATAAGAGGCGAACCAGTTCAGGGTGCTCCCAGAGATACCAACCCAGTGCTTTGGTATTTCAAGCAACATGGCGTGATCCACAGTATCGAAAGCTGCGCTAAGGTCCAGCAGCACCAAAACAGAACATTTACCCGCATCAGAAGACATTGTTAAATCATTGGACACTCTAAGAAGAGCGGTTTCTGTTGAGTGTTTCTGACGGAAGCCAGATAGAAATTTGTCTAGAATGTTGTATGTGGCCAAGACAGCAGAGAGATGTTTGGCAACAACTTTTTCTAAAATTTTGGAAATAAAAGGCATCTTGGAGATAGGCCTATAGTTTGCTTGAGTTCATGGATCCAGATTAGTTTTCTTCAATAGTGGCTGAACAACTGCATGTTTAAAATACAATGGGACACAACCAGTTTGCAGAGAGCTGATTATAGACAGCACACAAGTACTCACAGACCCAAGGACATTTTTAAATAAGGAAGTTGGTATAACATCTAGCGGACTCGAGGAAGATTCCATACTGCTCACCAAGTCACTGAGTTCTTGCAGTGAAATAGGAGCAAAACGATTCAAAATTGATGGCCAAGAACATGCAGAAGCGGAAATGATGATGCTATTCCTGACATCTCTGATCTTATTTTCAAAGAAAAATAGCTACGGTCACGGAAGGCTTGTATCATGTGGACGTGCCGACAGTTTTGTTGTCATTACTTTGAATTCCTCATGGGTGAGACAGAAACTACCACTTTAGCTTTAAAATAATGTATATTTGTTCTCTTGCTATGAATATATAATGATATACATATGTACAGGAACTATTTAGAGTTGAATGAGGAGTGGGGAAAAATAAGCTTCGGCTTTGTCCCGCTCATTTACGGACATATTGAACATGTTTGTAACTAGGGCTGTCAGCATTAACGCGTTAATCGCGATGCGATTAAGGGCCGAGCATAATGCATACATTTTTTTTTAATCGTATTAATTGCATGCCGCCATTTATTAATTTATTTTCACTTCACTCGGCTTTGCATCGTGCCTAACAGGCTACTATTTTGCCGTACTTCCTCGTAACACATCCTGCTGCTGCAGGAAGAGCAACGCGGATTTCGGTGCCTCAATTCGGTGCCACTGATATGCCTGCACTTCTCTCTGATGCTCTGAAACAGACGTTAGAGGCAACAGAAACATTGCTGCATGTGACGCTAGTTTCGACAGCAGCTAACGTTAGCCTACCGCTAGCTAGTAGCTGGATTAAACATGGTTACAATGCTGACAGCTAACCCTAAACGGTGTAAAGTTTGTCTGTATTTCACTGTAGAGGATTCCGACACCGGGATGTAACAATACGCAGCTGCTGTTGTTGGAAAAACACAGACGGTGCGTTCAATGAAACTGGTAATTTACAGCCTCGTGGTGTATTCAAAGTTGTTGTTAAATGCCATTTTCCCATCTGGTGGTTGTTGTTGTCATTCAACAGCTATTTACTAGTTAAATAAGTTATTGTTATAGTGATTACATTATTATTAAACATTTAATTTTGACGATATGGCCTTAGCAATAAACAAGCCATTCTTTAATGTCGCCAACTGTTTAGTACCCTTCTTTTTTTTAATCTTTCTTAAAAAGTATCAGTTCAGGCACCGTTAAGGCACCTGTACCGTTTTAAAAGTACCGCTTTAGCACCGGTATCCAAACCAAATAATACCCAACCCTAATATTGACTCTAGATTCAAATGTGTGACTAGATTAAATATAAAATAAACAAATACAAATCTTAAAATCAAGTTCATAAAGTCATTTTCTTTGCATTCATTTGATTCCCAGTCAAGATACACTGGTAAGAAATGCTTTCCATTGTTAATATGTACTTAAAAACAGTTCTGAAATGCAAAATAATAGAATTGTAATCATGTGATAAAACATGCGATTAATTGCGATTAACTATAGAAATTCAACGATTAATCGCAATTAAGAAAATGTAATCGTTTGACAGCCCTATTTGTAACACTTCATAGATATAGTGTTTTTGTTGCATTTTGGTGTGTTGCAACACTTTTTGATTTAAAATGTTGTTGGGTAGGTGGGTATATCTGACAGGGCTGTGGAGGTACCTTAGACCAAAGAAGTTTGAACCACTGCTTTAGACGATAAATTGATTTCTTACTGTCTCCTGTCTCCTTACTTACCTCCTGTCTTCTTTACCTCTCTTGTCTGTCATCTAAATATCTGACATTTCTCCCACTCCCTCTCTTCTCCTCATCTTTTCTAAACCCTTCTTAAACCTCTTCCCTATCAATCCATCCTTATCTAATTTTCTCTCTTGTTCTTCTGACACCTTTTTCCCCTCTCAGTTACCTCTCCCTTGTTTGTTTTTCTTGCTCTCAATTCGCCATTGTTCCCTCTCCCTCCTCCTTTATCTGACATCCACATGTCCATCTCCATCTCTTCCTCTGCCTCCCTTGCATATTCATGTGTGTGTCTTCCTTTCTTTCCCGCCCACCCCTAACATCGCCCCACTTCTCCAACCATTTCTTTGCTGTTTCAACATCTGATGCAACCCAAAGCAACAGCACCCACTGCTGCTTCCATTCCACAATGCAACAACTACTGGAATCTGCACACACAGCCCGAGCCTGTAATGGCGCAGGAAGGAGACGCCAGCTGCTGTGTTGTTCCCACAGCGGCCAGTGCACAATAACGCCAGCATCATTTCTGCTTTAACTTTCCTGCTGAGTGTGAAAATGTTTTTCCTCCAAGCAAAGCTGTGCGTAAACGGTGTTGTGCTGATGGACTGCAGCCGTCCACACTGTATGGCCCTGATCTAAAAACGTATTGTCCCGGGAGGGAAATTTGACTGCAGACAGGATTTGCATAAAAAAAATAAAAATAAATAAAACTAACACTAAATGCATGAGGCATTTTGAGATAATGATATACAAGTCATATCCATGTGTAAAGTTAAAGGCAATATACATTTTGCACAGTAGGTCATATGCATGTTTAGGGCTGGCTATCGCTAGAGCTTTAAAGGTCCCATGGCATGAAAATTTCACTTTGAGGTTTTTTAACATTAATATGCCTAGCCTGCCTATGGTCCACCAGTGGCTAGAAATGGTGATAGGTGTAAATCATGTTATCATATAAAATTGTCTCCAAAGTATCCCCCAAGGTCATTTTTGTTGCTATGAACGTGTATAGGTTCAAGTGCCAACAACTAACAATTGAAATAATAATAAAAATCTAGTCTGACCAATAATCACTTATTTAATTACAGTTTGGCATATCAAAAATTACCTCATACGTCATACGCCTTAAGACCTTAGCCAATGATCGTAATTAATTGCAGTTAGACAAAGAAATGGCGATTATTTAAAAAGAATTGACAATTAGACAATTATGTAATAACTGTTACAAGCCTAGGTATCGCTCAAAAAGTTTCCGTACTGATACAGGTACCGAATTTTTTCGATAACAATTTTTTTTTAAATCCATTTTAACAAAAATAAATTTGCAACATTACACGTTATAGTGTACATTTTTTATTTTCTGCTCCTTTACTCCTATGTGATGCACACTCTATTCAAGCCTTTCAAAATAAGCAACACACACACGAGCCCAGCTCTGTGCGTAAGGTAGAGTTTGTCCGGCATGCCTCTGAGATGTGTAACATTAGACAGCCAATCACAAGCATTATTAGATCTTGGTACAATCATGCTGCATTCTTATTGGCTCACTGACGCTGATGAGTATTATTCCTAAGGTATTGAAATTTGGAATTGAATGACAAGGCATTTTTCAATACTCGATACTATGGAGGCAATTCCGTCACTGCCTAAAAAGTATCAAAGTCTGGTACCCAGCCCTACGCGTGTGTTAGAAGAAGAGTAAGAGACAGTATACATTACAGTATGGGATAGTTCCCCATAAATTTCCCCCAAACAGTCAGTTTAAATAAATTATGCTGCATTTGTATTCTTACGGGTTTATATGAAACCTCAAACTTGTTCTCCATCCTGAAGCATTTTATGTTTCAAATTACTTTACAAAGAATCTATAAATCAACATTCACACTACAGTAGTATGCAACACAATACAGTGAGTCACAGCACAGACCATGGCCCTGCTACATGCTATGCATGTCAATAAAAAAATGCTTCACAAGACAATGACTGCTTATTACGGAAGAGGATTAGGGCCACATGTGAAACATGTATTTGAGTTTTGAGTTTAAAGTCAGAATTCTCAGTTTTAAGTCCTTGTCATAAAAACATAGGTCCAATGGCACAAGAAACACAAGCAGTCAGACGATAGGTAAGGGTTGTAAAACAAAGCCCCAGGTTGGTCAGATTTATTTGGAAGAAAAGACGAAGGCAAATGATAAAACTATTACCCAGACTGTCTTGTTGTACACATCCATCACAGTTTACAGACCAATTTCCTGGTGCAACTTTGATCTAACACACTTGGTGCATTTGTGCCCACTAACAAGTTTAATGTTGCAATTTTACAACCAAGTAAAGTGGATTTAATAACTGTAATGTTGGACTTTGTTGTAGCAATGCTGCCGGTTCCCAGAATTCAGCATTGGTGAGTACGTCATTAGAATGACTAGAATCGATGGCCACAGCTCCGAAAATAAAATTTAGGTTGTACAATAGTAAACCATAGTTTTCTTTTAAGCATGGTTTATTTTTTTAAATACCTTACACAACCACTTGTTCTGTTTTTCCTGACAAGCACTATCTAATAGTTTTAGCTAAAATCAACTGAAAACAATAGACTAATGAACGAAAAGCTGTAAATGAACACATTTTTACATTCAGTAGAAAAGCCATAACTATAAACTAGGGCTGTCAATCGATTAAAAAATGTAATCTAATTAATTACATACTCTGTGATTAATTAATCGCATACATAATTAACAGTGCCTGAACCGATACTTTTTAAGAAAGTAAAAAAAGAAAAGAAAAAAAAAGGATAGGATAGGTTTGGATACCGGTGCTAAAGCGGTACTTTTAAAACCTGTCTGTCTGTCTCTGTCTGTCATTAATTGCAGGAGTGAAGCCTGGTGTGCGGGAGTCAGGGTTCCAGCTGCAGCTCATTCACCACAATCACCTCAGCTTTAAATACCCCAGTCAACTTTCCACTCTTCGTCAGATCATAGTCAAGACTACCACGTTAGTCTAGCTGTTGACTTCACCACTTTGTACTAGCTCTTGTGTGTTTTGCTCGCTCTGACTTTTTCCTGTTTTTGACCACAGCTCTTGGAACCTGACTCCTGCTGCCACTTCACTCCTGCTATCCACCATTCCTGCCATCCTCCATTCCGGCCATTCCTCTTCCTCCTCTCCACATTGGATCTCTGGATTATTGGACACAGACCTTGGATTTTACGGTACCTCTCCCGCTCTGTACCCTGGATCTGCAATCAGTGGACTTGGACTTTGCTTTTCCGGTTGCCTTTTGATCTTGGACATTTTATAATAAACCTGTTAAACTTCCATTTGGCTCTTGTATTGTCTGCACTTGGGTTCAACCGTAGTTTCACTCATAACAATTTCACTAGTAAATTGCTGTTGAACGACAAAAACAACCTCCAGATGGGAAAAGGACATTTACAATAACTTAAAATGCACCACGAGGCTGTAGTTTACCAGTTTCAAGGAACACACCGTCTGTGTTGTTTCTCCGACGGCAGCTGCAGATTGTTACATACCGGTGTTGAATCCTCTACAGTAAAACACAGTCAAACTTTTGTTTAATCCAGCTACTAGCTAGCGGTAGGCTAACGTTAGCTGCTGTCGAGTATAGTGTTAACTAGCGTCACGTGCAGCGGTGTTTGTGTTGCCTGTATCGTCTGTTTCAGAGCATCAGAGAGAAGCGCAGACATATCAGTGACACCAGATTTCGGTAGCCAGGGTTGGCAGGAAGAAGATTTTTACAGGTAAATGTTCCAATTAATGATCCAGGCAGCACATTGTCGTCTCCCTCCTTCATTTTACAGTCCAATGGTGGCTAAACGTCAATATGGAATAGATTAATCTGTTATTTTTTTTAACGCATTATTTTTTCTCAGATTAATCAAAATGAACGCGTTATTTTGACAGCCCTACTATAAACATTATTATACTGCTGCCAAAAGTCTTAGGATGGGGGTTGGGATGGATGGATGGGCATGTTTGACCAACGCCAGAGACCAAGGTATGCGTACTGTTTTTCCCAACCATAACCAAAAAGTTTTAGCTGCTTAAAGTGTACATTCTCATGAACGGGTGCATATGATATGGTACGAAAATGTATGCACAGCGAAATGTATGACATCCTACGAAACTAGGAGACCGCCGGCTGGTCACGTGACGCCGGCTGGCTATGAGCTCCATGACGCCGAGCGACGGTTGCTAGTTGTTTAAGCCGCTACAGAGCTTCGTGAAACCGGCTTTAGACCTCCGTTGTATCAGCGGTAGTTGGTGGTTCAGTTACCCGCAAATAGGTGACTTTGAACCGGGTACAAAGCACCGCGAGCTGCCGGTAGTTTCGGCCGGCATTACGGTTAAATTTAGTCCACAATATATGAGCGTTTTGCTGCGACGAAAATTAAGATTGGGCATTAGGAAAAAGATCGTGGTTTGGATTAAAACACTCCTGAGGAACACACATTTCCTGGCTGAAAGGCTTTAATTTTCCCTGGGAAACTCCGCTCTCTGGCTTGAAAGTTTTCTATGTTGACGCCCACCCATCCCCCCTACCTCCTCCCTTGACGGCCAGCCGCGTTCTTATACAGCGGCCGTCAATGTAGTGAATACAGAAAAAAAACAAAACATGGAATGCTTACGAATTATAGTGCTTAACTTTTCGTAGCTTTTTGAACGAATGGTTCGTGAGAACAGGCTGACCAAAACCAGCCCACCACATGCTTTTATACACACAGACTTTGGATTTTTCAACTGAAAGGGATACGGGACATTTTAGTTGAGGCTGTAACAGAGACCACAGTGTAATGGAAATAACATAACAATGGGATGGAAAGAAAAGGAATGCAATGAGATATTAATTATAGAGTAAGTCAAGACATCTTTAAAGAAGCTCGTTTTGATTATATTTTGAATATGTCTGCAACATTAAACTGCTGTGATGGTTGCTGGATTTGCATCTCCAGACACTATGATCTGATATGAGCATAATTCTCCAAAAGCTGTGCTTGTGATTCATAGAATCTGAAAACTAGGACAGGGGAACATTAGATTCCAAATATATAAAAATTGCAGTTGTTGTAAGCTGGAAGGGGAAAAAAAACTTTTTAATCTATATAGACTGTTAAGGCCTTTATAAAGAACATGTCCATGGATCATCATGGGTGTAAATATGCCATGGGTTTAATTTGAACATTTTAGACTTTTGCGACTCCCAGTGAACAGTCGCCTATATAAAAAGACACTGCAGTAAGCATTTAAGCAATACTAGAGAACTTTTCCCGCTTCGTCCCCCTACAGGTTGGAAGCGGAACTGTCCATTACATTACATTATGCAAGTTTCAGAATCAGAAATACTTTAATAATCCCAGGGGGAAATTATTTAAAGTTTGCCAGATCGGGTAGCGCGAGCTGTAGTTCCAATGAGACAAACTGTAGGGGGACCAAAGCAGGAAAAGTTCTCTAGTGTTGCTTTAATATATGCCAACAAAATTTATGCCGTCAGATTACTCCATAAAATGCAGACATCACACTTTTTATTATTAAAAAAGCATAGAATCTGAAAACTAGGACAGAGAAAAATTTGATTCTGAAAATCAAAATTGAAGTTGTAATAAACTGGCAGGGAAAAAACAAACATTGTAATATTTGGACTGTTGGCATTTTGTTGACACAACCCTGAGACAAAGATAAGATGATGACTCCAGCAGGAATGTTGAGACAGAAAGACACATATGAAGGACATGTTTGAGATGAACCTCCTACAATCATCTCTTTTCTCCACCTATTTGCATATTTTATTTAGTGTGATGCTTGAAATCTCTAACTTGCAGTATAGTCAGGCTGCTCATTATGAATTCATGCTGCAGTATTTATTTATATTGCCTCAATTTCATAAGTAGTGAATCAACAAATTCAGCATTAACATTACAGTAGTCAGTGGTTATCTGACCAGTTAGATACTGAAATGATCACAGGTCTATAAAAGTAAGACTCTTCTGAGCTCTCCATGTCCTCAACAAAGTCATGTCATTCCAACAGAGATGTGGATTTGAGACTTGGTGACTTGGACTCGAGTCGACTCAAGTCACCGTTTTGACAAATAAGAAAGAAAAAATAAATGACTTGAGACTCGACTTGGACTTGTAAGTTAATGACGCAAGACTTGACTTGACGTGAGGCACGATGACATGACAGCCCAATCCCAAAGTCCGGACTCACAGACTCACGGACTTTGGTGCGCGTTCTTGTGAAATTCGTAAGGGCTTAGGGTTGTCCCAATGTCGAATTTCAAAGGGTGTGAGGGTTTGAGTACACACTTACCGAGCCCTTTCCATGAGTCTGCATCGATGCAGACTTCACCAAAGGGAATTACCCACAGTTCAAAGTGTTGTGATGTTTACCGCGGAGACCATAGGGAAATCCGGAAATTACAAAGGTAAACAACAGCACGACATACGACCACGGAACACAGACCAACCTGTTGTCCAGCTTGTAAAAGAGTTTGAAAAAATATGGAATCAGGCCTCACTTTGGGATTGGGCCAGTCTCACTCCCATCGCTTAAATTATGGATGCTGGGTCAGGTGCCTTTGGCATTGTTATTGACACTAAAAGTCTCCTTTGGCGTCATAACTTAACACACTATATCTAAACGAGCTTTATTTAAACGCGCTGGGTCGGGACTATTGGCGTCACTTTTGATGCAGTTAGGTTAATGAATAGATCGTGGGTGGGCGTATAAAAGTCTCCATGACACGTGGGACAAGAACGGGACAGTTGGGTTTAGCAAAAGTGACACGCAGGACACGGATCCCAGTCTCTTGGGTGAAAGTCCTGTGTTGTTTGACCCATCCACCACCCCAACTAACCTCCTTACGCGGAATTTCGGCCTTTCATACTACTCGCTACCTGTGTTCTGACTGGGTGCTCTTTGCATTGTATCTGACGCTGACAGCCACTGCCCAAGTCCGTATTTCAGAGTGAGAAATGGTTGTGTTTTCATACATTTGAATGTCAGCTGTTAAATATAAAATAATATAATTTAAAGGTACACTGTAGTGTTTTAAGTATTTTATTAGCTAAAACCAATGTCTTCATTCATAAATATGTCCTCATTGGTGTAAATTAACTCTGCCAATGATCTGACTTATCCTCGTAAGCAAAGAATTTCTTATCTGTATTTACATTGGACGGGCAAGTCCAAGGAGGCTTCCATGTAGTTCTGCCATTTGGAAAAACTACAATCGCTGAGAGGGACATAAAGCATTAGCCTACCTGTCTAGCTAATCCACAACATGTTTTTGTTCAGAGCCAGCGTCACGTGACTGAAACCAGTTGAAACGGAGAAGGAGATTAGTGAGAGGAGCTTGTCACTGCCCCGGCAAATTTGAAAGCCTGCACTGCACTTTAGTTCATAATGGAGGATCATAATTATGCCGAGCCACAGGAGAAGGAATCCTCGAAGCGAAAACATGTTGTTATGTTATGACATGTTGTCATAGCTTCTTGGTACATAACGGCTACCGTAGTTGCAACACGCATTTGAAAAGTGAGGCGCTAGAGAGCACTATTCGTTTGAATGCAAAGTACAATTTCACCGCTAGATGGGAGAAATTCCTACACAGTGTACCTTTAACGTTATCAGGTTAACTATCAAGTATGCTATGCAGCGGCAGCAGCGCAAACTGTGAATCATGATTGGACGTCTCAAAAAGCTCACCGGTATGTAACTGTCATGATTGGATGACTGGCTGTCAGTCAAACTCCTCGCTATGGCAACACGTAACATCAAAGACCCCTTACCCATGCCTTGTCTTTTCTCTTTATAAAGACCAGATACTACAGGTGACCCCGATTTTCCACTGGGCACGTCTGTGCTGCGTTGTGGTTTTGTTCCGTCCTCCGCCACGCGCCATACCACATACACAACAATCACGTGTTTATTAGCTAGTATCTACCTTCCACTGCAAGCACTCCTAATAATAATAGTAATTCAACTCCATGCCTTGTCTTTTCTGGTGTTGTCCTTAAAAAAAAAATTGTGATGTCTATTATCTCCCAAAACTCCCCAAAGTTGCACAAATGTTGACAATCCCCACCCAGAAAACATACAATAGTAGGGCAACTTTTATAATTAAAATAAATTAATAAATCAAACCTAAAAAAAACAATAAATAAATAAGACTTAGAAATAACTTTCAACTTTCTTATGCTTACTGTAAAAAAAAAATGTATCTAGTGGGAAAATTTGATTTCTTCCCTTATGTGCAGTTCTGTCACGACAATTTCCACTATTATAGATCACTGAATGCAGACCATCTTGGATGCCCTATCTTCCTCTTAATTTACATTTACAATGAAAATAAAGTCTTCCATTTCTCAGAGGATAAAAACATAAATAACTTCTCAATACAGTGGTAGTGCAACTTTTATAAATAAAAAATAAATAAATAATAAAGTATGAATGTGAGGAAGTTAAAAGTGATGCAGGAAGCTCAGGTATTCTTGCCAGTGACAGCACAAGCAGATATAAAGGCTCTAACGGAACACATCATGTTCCTCATGCTTCAAAAAACAGTGAGGGGGAGAAAGATAGACAGATAGAGAGAAAGAGAGGGGGACATTTTTTATTATTTCATTTTGCTCTCCCCACCGATGGCAGAAAACAGTTTGAAGCTGTTCTCCTTCCCTCTGGTATGTCAAGGTTTAGAGATGTTCCCGAATTGAGCGCTTCCCGTCTCTTCTGGCGTCCTGCTGATCTGTCTCTGTCTTTATACACTCTCTGTTTCAACATTACGCCACGGGAAGGCTTCCTGTGTGTGAGCATGTGTGGAGTTTTTTTTACAACTAAAACTGTGTGTGACCATGTCTGTGTGTTTTTGACTGTGTAAGCGCATATATTTTCAGGCTTATGCCGACCTTACACCAACCAACTTTTCAAGCGATTCCATTGTCACAGACTAATTTACAATATCGGAATGAAATCCTGAGAGTATTGCTAGAGTTGGGGCCCGTCCTCTCAATCGTTTGGTGTAAGGTGGTCATAAAACTCAGTGTACGGCAAAACAGAAATTCTGCAAACTTTCCCTCAAGTTACCAGCTAACGCTAGCGGTAGCTAGCTTGCTTGGTTACATTTTTCAAAACAAATCTAGTTGTAGTCCTGCAATTTGTGACCCCTGCAAGATCTCCAATTAACCCTTTAATGTTAGATGTGGTGTCAGACTTTAGTCTTTTCAAAGTCTGTTCAAAGTCTTCTTGTATATGGTAGGCATTAACTAGATGGGCCTATCTTGTTTTCTGTCGTAAAACCTGATTTAGTTTTTTTCTGTGTATGTGTGTAGGCTGTTCTCATGAACCATTCGTACATATAGCTACGAAAAGTCATGCACTGTAATGCGTATGTATCCCACATATTTATTACTGTATGCAGAGTGTTCTGGTCTGCATAGGGAGGAGGTCAGGGTGGGTCCTAAAACACAGGGCTTTCAAGTGGGGCAGCGAGTTTGTGTCCCTGAAGAAGTTAAAGGTGCTGTAGGTAGGATTGTGAAGATCCAGGACTTAGCCAAAGAATTTGAACATCAACAACTTCTAAGTCCCTCCCCCCCTTTCTGCTACAGGCCAAACGGTCTCCTAAGCCCCTCCCTACCACAAGGGAGAATGAATGTGTGTGCATGAGCAGTGATTGACACTCAGTTAGACACCCCCCCCCCGATTGGAGTGTATGAACAGGGAGCGCTGGATTTTTGCAAATCGCACTACAGGCTGTAGGTGGTGCCAGAGGAGCTGGATTTTTTTTTAAAATTACCTGATTCATGTAGTTCTACTGGAACATAGGGTCAGTTTCAGCAAATATGAAAGAAAGTTAGTTTTATAAGTCTTACCTACTGCATCTTTAAGGAAAATACAAGACTTTCACCCAGGAAATGGGTGTTCGTGTCACAGTAGTACTACTTGAGGGGACCGGTGTTTTAACCAAAACCACAATCTTTTTTTTCTAATCGTAACTAGTCATTTTGGTGCCTAAGCTGTCATTGCCTCATGACGGTCATATTTTGTCAGCTAAACTCAACGGCGACTAAAACGACCGGCACCTCACAGCGCCCTGTACCCGGCTGTATTATTACCCCTGTAGACCGCTCAACCTAACTGTTATGTTACTGGTCAGAGGACCAGTCGTCAGTCAGTAATTTTGTAGGATATCGTAAGATTTGTTCTGCAGAAGTTTTTGTACAATATCATATAAATCCATTCATGACAATGCGTTGGTGCGTGTTTGCATAAGTGTATGTCTGTAGGAGGGAGATAGAGAATGAACAGCAGGGTTAAGCAGGACAGAAGAAGACTCTTTACCGTGCACTTTTGTCCTCAATTCGTCAGGGTTAGTGTAAAACATTCATGTTCCTTCACTGATCTTTTCAATACAGCATTGTGGCTAACTGAAACTACTAAAAAGTCTTTGGCCTGCTTGTTCAGGATGACATAGGAAGGATCTGCAGTTAATGCTTGATCGTGTGTAGAAGACTGAAAAACAAACATCTAAAGTTGCAACATACAACATCCAAATGATGAGTAGCATCATAGAGATACGTGCTACATTATCAGTGGCTGACCCTGTAGGTTCTAAATCCCCTGATTGTCAGACTTGTCTTGTCAGTCTCTCCAGGTGCCAGATAGCTCAAACTCGAGTTGTACAGCTCATAGGGGGAGAGAGCACCAGGTGGGGTGAAGGTAGTGCACACTGTAACATAATGTCTTTCTAGCAGTAGCAGGTGATTTCTAAAAAAACGTTCGTTGATGGAATTGATTTTATTTCATTTTTGGGTAATTTAGAAATCTGGTTTTAAACCTGCAAACTTCTACTTGTAATTGCTTTACATAATTGTTCATTCTTTTGCATCATTATTATCCTAACTTATTTATCAAGTGATTTTTTCCAATTCAGAAGGTTTTATTGCCTCTCTGATTTTCTTATGATGGTGTTTTCTGTTTTGTTGTTTTGTTTTTGTCTTTGTAATTTTTACTTGGGGTCGCCCCCTCAATGATCTCTCGATAAATAAATAAGATCTTATATGAATAAAGGTTGAATGAATGAATGAGGGTCTGAACCAACTTAGAAAAGCTACAGATGACAACGCAGGCTGCTCTAAAGGCAAGCTTACCCTTTGCTAGTCTTAACGAATACTCAAAGCATGTTTACATCAGAGATCTTCAACAGGGGGTCCGGGACCCACTAAGGGTCCCGGACTGCACAGGGTCACAAAATTATACTTTTTTGAAAGTTAAAATGTCTTAACATGAAGTCAACATATTATTAGCAAATATAAATCAGCCTATTTGTGAAAAAAAGCCCACTGATGATAGGATAACTGGCCTATAGGTAAGGTAGATACTAAGATAGCCATCCACAGATACACTTAATCATAAGGATTCACTGTGCTTTCAATTCAATGTTTAACATTAAGACATGTTTTATAAAATCATGCTAACTATTATCATTTTGATAGCTTGGTATTCTAGGCACTAAAAAGGTAGGTAATTTACTGTATGTAGTAGGGGGTCCCTTATCCGTCTCTCTCAGTTAAGGAGTCCTTGGCTTAAAAAACGTTACAGACCCCTGGCATACACACACACACATTCATACACTGTGGCCAAGGCTTCAATACAAGGTGCCACTTGCTCATCAGATAAACATTCGCACACTGATTGCGCAGCATCGTAAGCAATTTGGGGTTCAGCGTCTTGCCCAAGGGCACTTGGACATGGGACTGCAGGGGACCAGGCATCGAACCACATGTCTCGACATTTAGAACGGAGCACATTGAGAAACAGAGAAAATAGACAATACAAGGTGCTGAAGAACTGGTAAATGGACTGCATTTATATAGGGTCTTTCCACCTGTAATGTATGATTTTATCTCCTAACTTTCCACTACTAGGCTTCTCCTACCTACTGGCCTAGACTCGAACACGGTCCAAAGTTGGTCGGATCAGCTGTGACACATTAATCATTTGAGCATTTATAAAAATGATCTTTTGGGTTATTCTGGAAAGCACTGTCAAACAACTTCATTTGTTAGTTTAAAAAAAAAGGTAATTATCTCTGTCATATCATGAACTATGCCTCTAAAGAAAGTATTGTTACAGAGCCAGCTTTTGCAACATGCACCAAAGACACTATCACATCTTCCAGGACTAATATACAGCAGCACTTCCCCTTTCGGCCACTATAGCTAGACGTGCACGGCTCTACTCCATCAGCTCCTGCACGGAAGGGTGAAATGAATCGACCTCTGCATTCAGATGGCTCAGACGAGAAGCAAATTGCCAATTTTGCAGACAGATCAAATGAGAGAGGTCAGACTCTATTAAGGGAAAGCAGATGGCAGATCTTCAATCTACCAAACAGTGCACAACAAATAAAGCCTTCTCTGGTGAAATGTGCTTTTAAAAGCACCCAAAAGGTGTCATTAAAGCACTTGGATTGAATTACAGGCATCACATCTAGTCCGTAAATGTTTTCCGTGATATGATAGTTCCAAATTATGGTCTGGTTGTTAACTCGCATGCCCGCAGGAGTCACTGGGTAGTGGTGCATGGCTTGGTTATCTTGATTCTATCAGGGGTGTCCGCCAACCAATCAACCTCATGACCCAGACGTTTCAGAGTGGAAGCAAATTGCCAATTTTGTTGTCAGAGCCTGCTGGGTTGGCTTGGCTTGTTGTAGGCAGATAGCTGCTCTTTTCTGCCTGCGAGCTGCCAGAAATCACGGCTCAACCTCCGCAGTGTGCATCAGCCTCGTCAAGTACCCATCCAGACAAGTGGCCATTCCATCAGACAGCTAAGACTTTAGGGTAAGGGTTCAATCAGAGGAGGAATGCGAGTTATAAACAGCCACTGTTCATGTTCATTGTATAACATAATTTCGAGAAATTAACAGTGGAGTAATAATAATAATACATTTTATTTAAAGGCACTCAAGGACACCGAGCATGTTCCTCTGATTTAGCTGTAACAAGTAGCAGAGCTTATTTCTGATTTGTTTGTTTATTATAATTATTTTTAGGATATTATGTTAATAAATCTATCTGAGAGTTATAATATTTTCTATGTATCAATCAATTGACACAATTTAATTTGTATTTCTGTGATTACCATGTTTCTACCTATACAGTACTATCCATCAGAGGTGAGAGTAAGTCACACATGTGCAAGTCGCAAGCAGGTCTCAAGTCGAGTCCCTGCTATAAGTCAAGCAAGTCACAAGTCAAGTCATACAAAAATTCTGATGATCTACCCCAGTTTCCACATTTAAATCAGTTCAAAGACAGTTGTCATGAAAAGTGTTGTTTTATTTCTAATATTACAATGAAAACTAACAAAATCTAAATATCATACAAACCTGATGTAAACTACGAAAGACCTCAGCAAAACAAACAACAGCATTGCTTCTTCATCATTTGAGAACACAGCATTTTCTGCATTACTGCCACCTAGTGGACAGAGTGATTGAGATCACCAACCTATTATATTATTTAGGGCTGTCAGCATTAACGCGTTAATCGCGATGAGATTAAAGACAGAGCTTGACACGTTATAATTGTGTTCATCACGTTAATCGCGTGCACCAAAGATTCTTTATTTTACACCGTCACTGGTGTTGTTACCAAATTAACTTTGCTAAAAAGAATCGCTATGCTCTAGAATTTTTTGCAGACCATCTAGACTTCTTGTGCATGCACTTTTGCTGTATAATTTATTTTTACATTTTTAAAAAGCAAGCTTAAGGCAAGCTATATTTCTGAACCCATTGATTGTGTTACCTCAGTCTCGTTGCGGATCTTTTGATTTGAAATAATCAAATAAATCTCATAAAAAGTCAAGTTCATAAAGTAACTTCCTTTGCCTTGGTTTGATTCCCAATCAAGATACACTGGTAATAATTTGTTTACATTGATAATGCAGACTTAAAAACAGTTATGAAATGCAAAATAATTGAATTTTAATCATGTGATAAAACATGTGATTAATCACGATTAACTATTGAAATTCAGCGATTAAGAAAAAATTAATCGTTTGACAGCCCTACTATTATTATAAATCAGAGCTTCTAGGTGGCGTTACACACATGAGAATGGATGAAAGAAGTCAATTGCTCCTGGAGATGTCCTTTTGCCCCTACTGGTACCTGCCACGTATTACATTGATAAAACGTCACGTCCTTTTGAGTCATCTGTCTCAAGTCCAAGTCAAGTCTCAAGTCTTGACTAGCAAGTCAAGTCGAGTTCTTTATCAATGTAAGTCAAGCAGGTCTCAAACCCTCAAATTTACGACTTGAGTCCAACTTGAGTCAAGTCACGGGATTTGAGTCCCCTACCTCTGCTATCCATGGAGAGAATGCATGTGCAAATATCTTAATAATAAGATACAATCATTCCAAAATGACTTTGCATTTGGCTACAAACACCCACTCGAAATTCTTCTTCCAGCAACCCTCATCTTTGTTGCACATTTGCATTCACACTGCTAAATCCATGCAATCCAGACTTTGCCAACAAAAGTCACACAGACTCAAAAGTAGTTTTTTTTTAAGACAGAGTGTTGGCAACCTGCTTTTCCATGAGATTAGAAATTACACAAACACATCAGTCTGGAACTCAGGCTAAGCATGATGGATTCTCTGACAGATGGACTCTCTGACAGATGCACATCTGCTGAAATGTACCTGCTCTAGTGTTCAGAGTCGGTTCATTCATCAGCCCCAGTACTGAAGAGGTATTTCACCTGATGATGTTTCAAAGTATCCCTTCAGGAATTTCCTGCAGTGAGGCTGGCTGTATAGATGTCTGCATTTGTCTCCGTACGTGTGCTAAACCTTGTCCTTTGGGTTTGTTTTACTGCATTTGATTTATACTTGGTCCTCACTACAGCTACATGACTGATCTCTGATGTCTGGAAGGAATTCCTAAACAAACATTACGGAAATCAATCCTTTCAGAGAAACTGAATACACAACTTTCTGTGGAGCTAATCCTCAATGCGCTAAGGGTTGCTGCGAAGTCAAGAGTAGGCTGCTACTGTAATTATATTGCTGCAACTAATGATTATTTTCATTTCATTCAACAGGCTAATGATTGTGTCATAACCACGCGACTTACTGTCACATAGTAGAGGAATTACCGTATAGTACAGGAGACGATCGCAGGCAGTTTCGACTTACATTAGCTGTTTAAGTTTAATTACTAATGTTAACTATGATTTTAGTGATCAATACTTAGCCTGTGCCTATGTTATCTCCTTACATATACCTACGCTCTACGTCTCTGCAAGATTGGGAATGATTGAGATTTCTCTTGGCACAGCTACCAGAAGACTTACAACTTTCAGACAGGTTGCTCACGTCACATTTACGTCGTCTCTCTCAGTTGGAGGCTGCTCAGTAACGCTCAGCGCTCACCGGAAAAGTGCTTCTAACAGCCTTCACTGGTCTCTGTCCAGAGCAACGGGATCTATTGGTCCATTCTTATATACCGTCTATGGGAAAACCACAGAGGTAGATTCTGGACATTATCATAACTGCTGATGTAAATAATCAAACATGTAATGTAAACAAATAGTTAACTGTATAACGATTATAAACATTTTTTTGTAAATTAACTCAAATATATAACTTGTAAACCTTAAAATAGTTCAAATAAGCAGAGTACCTGCATGTAATGGACTAACAATGGTGTTTGGAGTACAGATAAAAGATTATCACACTGTAGGTCACAAATCTGACAAAACTTGACATGTAAAATGTCAGTTTAAATGCAAATGCTATGGCATTGTGCCAGTAGTGGTTGCTATTAGCAACATGGACATTTAACTAACTAACTGCTGCTGGCAATTAGATATATTGTTAAATAATTACACACATGTACAATAAAACAATATACATGGAAATATCTATGATTTACACACATGCATTATTACTTATATGGATACATTTTATGCTGTATTTTCAATTTGTTTTCCACGAAATAAGTGCTTTATTAATCAAACCAGACTAGCAATCAACACATTAGAAATCTGCTTCAAACATCAAAAAGCAAATGAAGGCAAAACAAAACATCAGCTGCATCAGGAGATGCTAAAATCAGTGCTAGCAGGGAATGAAACATCCACCCACACACAACTGTAGTATCTCCGAGAGAGAGAGAGAGAGAGAGAGAGAGAGAGAGAGAGAGAGAGAGAGAGAGAACAAGGTATATGAGGGAGAGAGGTTGACAGAGAGAGCAAAAGGAGAAGCAGAGAGACAGGAAAGAGAGAGAGAGAGAGAGAGAGAGAGAGAGAGAGAGAGAGGGAGAGAGAGAGAGACCAAACGAGTAAGACAGAAAGAGGACTGGGGGTGGAGAGATGAGAGAGCAAAAGAAAAGGAGGATTTAACACCTAAATTTAGCTGCTAAACGTGTCTCATGAGCGCACACACAGATAGACACAGCAGCCATAACATCTGATATTACCATCTGAATACCAGGAGGATTTAAAACCACTGAGACATGTATCATCATATCCACAAAACATGATGTATCACTCGTGTCTGTTTGGTTGGAAATCTACTGTAGAAACTGTTGTGGATGCTACCAAAGGCACTCAAAATATGCCAGCAGATCAAGAGACAATCAAACAACGTAGTCAAATAAACACTGGATTAGCATTAGGGTTGGGTATCAAAACCTGGTGCCAATATGGCTACGGGTTTTGACCGGTATCTACCAACAACGCAGATTTCCGTGCCTTATTTTGGTGCCTCTTCAGTGCCTGTGCTGCCCTTTGGTGGTCCGAAACGGACGTTAGAGGCAACAGTAGCATTGCTGCACGTGACGCTAGTTAACACTACACTTGGCAGCAGCTAACGTTAGCCTACCGTTAGCTAGTAGCTGGCGTACACATGGTTAAAATGCTGGCAGTTAAACGGTCTAAACTGTGGCTGTATTACACTGGAAAGGATTTCAACAAGGGGACGTACAACAGTCTGCAGCTAAAGACACAGAGTAATGTTAGACCAGCTGCATTATGGCCACTGCCGTAGTCGGAGGTACAACATCAAAAGTTAGAGAATCTGCTTCAGAGTTTTGTGTTCACAACAGTAATTTAGATTTATAAGCTTATCCTTAGATCATAAAATGTTGTCAGACAATGTAACACATGGTCTTATTTTCCTCATTATCTCTATTGTTTTAGCAATAGCATGTCTAACCAGCTGGTCATTGCGATCTTGCGGGCCCGACGTTACGTTTTTTAGCTTAACGTGCAGTTATATAGTTAGCCTAAAACTGACATTTGGATATTTCACTTGGTAACAAAATGCTTGCTAACATGACATTGGGCATGTAGTTAGCTTTGTGTCAGGATCCCACAGTCTCCCCTTTCTTCCTGCTGATTACTCACATCTGTATCCACTCAATGTCTTCCTAAAAGCTCAGTTTTTCGGGTCAGCAGCTTATAAAAACTTAATTTATGGGTAATACACATTGTTAGTAGTGCATCCTACCACACAGCCGCTTTTAGGCATTTTCTGTTGTTTGCTAGGATATGGAATTGACAAAGAGGCGCCTTCACGCAATACAAGTCAATAGAGAGCGGGGAATTGTTTCCCCCTCCGGTGGGCGTGGCTTTCAGAATATAATATTCAATATTTCAATATTGCGATGACTGTAGTTCAGCACCTGTAGAGTTAACTCAGTTAAAATGCCAGTTTTGGAGGAGGCAAATCTTTTGTTTTCTGCTTACACCTGTATGGTAATTTCATTGCTCCAAATAAACACACAGGGAGCACTAGAGTGTGGCAGCTGAAGTTGTGTTTATGCATAACTGGCAGTTTAGTGCAATTGTTGTACTTGTTTTGGCATGAAATAAACCTTTTTATATTTTTACCAAACAGCATTAGATGCAATTACATGCTGGTCAGGTTAGATTGTCACATGTGGTTGGTTTCAGTTACAATAGGTAAAATTGGGTGAATATAGGGTAGGTAAGATTAGGTTAGGTTGGATTGGGTTGAATTAGGCATAGGGCATCATGTTACAGTAGGTTACGCAAACTAGGGTTGGTTTCATTACAGTTTTTACTCAGCTTGTATGCCCACAGAGCCCTGTCACCTAAAAATGTTGTTCCCATACAACTAAACTGCATTCTCAATTACATTTTGACGATTTTGTCCCGGATAACTTTGGTTTATGAAGCATCACAAATAGGTTTCTAATCAAAGTCCGTGTATAGGTTGGGATGGATGGATGGATGGATGGATGGATGGATGGATGGGTCAGTCAAACACAATAATTTCACCCAGTACCAACCACCGCTGTTCGTGTTCCGTGTGAAACTAAAAGTCGACGTTGACTTATTTTAACTTTTGTTACATAATAAACATACTTATTTTACTCCATGATCTCTTTTCTAAACCTTACCAAGTAGTTTTCTTTCACAATGTGTGCCTGTCGGTGGTATGAGGACATGTAAAATACATTTCCCTCGTAATGTAATTGAGAATGCAGGTAACTTGTATGGGAACGTATTTCTTTAGGAGACAGGGTTGTCTTAAAATATATAAAAGCAGATTATAACCTACACATTCAGCTTAAATAATCCCACACATAAGGATCAGGATCACAAAGATCAAACCAAGTCGATATAAATCATGAGTTACCAGTGCCCTGCTCATTTTAGGGGTTTAGTACAGTGACATGTCTTAACAAAATCCAGAGGGTATTGGCAACTGCAAAGACAAGGATATTGAAGATAAATTATCAAGTCATTACACATTGTAAGCCCTCTTTATATGCTGTATCAACTATGCTATTTTCTCTCTGAAAAGATGAACATGATAACACTACTATCAGTAGTTGTTACAGATGTAGCCAATGAGATAAGTAAGAAGATATGATGAGCTTTGTTGATCCCTGAGGCAAAACTGGATCACTCCAGCTGCAAAAAATAGCCCCTGAAAATAAATACTCTAAAATATGTTTGGATCCTGGCCACAGAAATGCCTGGCTCTTCTTAAGTATATTTTTTGTAAAAAGTACAGTATAGTGACAGACATGTAGATGTCTACAGTTTGAAGATTCTTTTCGGGAGATAAACAGTGTATGCTCATGTGGAAAAATATTAAAGAGACCGAGACAGTACAATAGCAGATGTGGCACTGCACAACTATCACAAAATATCCAAAATTAAATAAATGTATTTGAAATTGACTCATTTAAATTCCATATTAGAAAAATGAATGAAGTTATTTTGGTGCTGTACAGCAACGGTCCCCAACCACCGGACCACGGCCAGCACTAGGCCGCAAAGCATTTTATAAATATGAATAATAAACATAACATAACATAAAACTGAATTGAACTTGCCTCGGTCTGTCTGTGCTGCCCCTTTCCTCACCAGTCATGCCTATAACATGCATGTGAAATAGCCACGAAAGCACGGAAAACGCATTAAAAATATTGAATCCCTTCAATATATTGATTTGGTTCTGCCTTATAATGTTCAATAAAGCACAAGTTAGATGGAGAATAAATGTACAAAAATATATTAACAACTCCACAACTGACCACTACAGATGTTTCCTCCTTTTGTGAAACACTACCTCACTGCATTATTTTCACTTTCACTTACGACTTTCTCCCTTTTATGTGTATGCATAAACTGTGCTGAATGCCAGTTTTTGTGTGTTTCATGTTTTATTTTCATTTATGCATTCATGCAGTAAAAAGACATTCCTGCATCACGAACAAGTCTGATCACATTTCTCTCAGCTGTGGGTTTTTACATTTGTAGCAAAAACCAGCAGTTATCAATCTTTCTTTCTACAGTGTATGTAAAGTGTTTCTGAAATGAAAACCTTGATATTCAGAGAATGAAACTACATTTTTATCTAACTTCCAAAGGTAGAAACTTAGTAATTTGCTACAGCAGTCTATAGCGACGAGGGTATAGTTCCGGTGCTGCCGGATGTCACTTTCTGCTTTCTTTGAGTTAACGTTAAACTCTGGTCGTATTGAGCAACCTTAACCGGAAATTCTGAGCAACGGTACAGGCTGAAAATGGCAAGTATTAAGGAAAATGTGGATCGGGCAACAAGGCAGGCCTGCTTGGGTCTTTCGGGTAAGGATTGTAAATATTTACAGAGAATATGTTTACGGCTTTACTCTCTAACTGGGACGCTTTGGGAGAGATTGGCGTTGATTTACTATGGACAAAATACACACTGTAATATACTGGTAAAAGCAAATGAGGTTTAATCATGTATCCAGCTAATTTAAATAGCTCACATTACTGTATTGTGTGAACAGTTAACTTCATTTAAAATTGTATGTGACGTTTTCTTTTGCGGGGTGCAAATGTTCCACGATAAAAAAATGTTCCTAATTTTGACTAATTTGCAGAGCCACCGTCCTGCGTCTGGAGCTTAGCGCCGCCCAAGACGATTGTTACTGGTTTAAAGAAATGCAAACAACCTATTCTCCTATCCTGGAATGTTGTGTGGACTAGCCAGACCTTCCACCGCAGCGCCGTGGAGATAGATCTGGCAATGCGAGACTACGCTATAGAAACGCTGACAAGAGAAAGTGCGATTCAACCCTGGTAGAGGAAAGTTCTTTACGAAGAAGCATGACGTTATGTGATTAAAGCCACAAAGTTACGGAAGCCTTACAGCCGAAGGCCCAAGAACACCTGGTGAAGAGCCCTCAAGACAGACATCATGCAAAACGAGATGACATGGGAACAGCTGGAACAAAAAGCCCAGGACTGAAAACTCTGGCAAGCTGTGATCATTGGCCTATGCTTGATGAAAAAGGCGTGATAGGCGTAAATAAGTAGCCATGTGGGTCACAGTATGGCACAGGTAAGCAGGGAGGGATGTTTATATTGACATCAGGCAGTGTGCTGTAGATGTTATTTACCTGTTTGAAGCAGGTTTCTAATGTCACATTTAATTTTCTGCCCTGTTTGATGCCTCGCCTTTTCTGTGATGTTTTTTTCATTGCTGGAATATTCAATTATCTCCCCTCTCTCCATAGTTTTGGATGTTGTTCAGCATCTTAAGCCTTTTTGCTTTCAATGGGCTGATGTAAAATGTTTCTCCATCTGCTGGGCTTTTGATGTGCATCCACACATTTTTCCAGTTAACAGGTCATTCAAACACTTCAGTTGTTGTAAACAAGCCAGGCAACTAATTTCTTTTGTCCATGGTAGAAATAGCTAATTCATCCCTAGATTCACCTGCCAGGTGCATAATTTTAAACAGATGTTCGATGGTTAGAATGATAATTGACTCCCAAATGACAGTTATTTGCTGCCAATGGGGCTGTAAGTGCAGGTAAATCCACCAGCCAAACCCAAAAATGTATAGCAATTTGTCTTGTGGCTAATAATAATTTCCGATTGCCATTATAAGTTGGCTCCTGCTATTTTTGAAAGATATTTATCCAAGCCTTTAGGTTTTCTTTCAAACTTTATTTTTTTTTTAAAGCAAATACCTGTTCCACTTTTTTACCACCACAAAGAGATTATGGATATGGGGGAAACACAAATTGGAAAGGTAAAAAATTAAGTAAAATACTGAAAGTGTTTTGTCGGAATTAAAAGTGGATGACTGGCGGAAGCATTGAGAGGAGACATTAACCTCACCTAATGTCACTTCACGTGGAGTCAGAATTATCCATGTCTAAAATATATCTGCCACAATTGAAGGCTGGTGCATAAGGCTGACATGACGCTGTCATAACCATGACATGACGGTCATGAACATGAAGGAGTCTTTATGAATGTTTATGACTTTTGTCATTAAGTGTCACACGGTAAACAATGACATTTTTAATGCTAAGCGTTTGAGATGTTTGCGTTATGACAACTTGACATTAACGAGGACAACAACGTTTGTACATGACAATGTAACCTGTCATAAATATGTCATAGCAGGCCTAATTATCAAACTTAAAGAAACATTAGCTTTATGTGTTAACATTAGATTAAACTGTCAGACTTGTCATAACGATGTCATTAAGTTGGATTTCCCTATCGAATGCTTTTATAACAGTGTCATGGATAATTCCCTTGACCTTGAAGTAAAGTGGAACCATTTGGACTCGCCATTAAGATGTCATAAATGTTGTAAGACCAGTTTGACAGACAGTGACAGCTTCCACATTTTACTGTTTACTTTCTCTGTTGTTTATGATATTCTGAAGGGTATTTTAGGAGGTTAAATGAAAAGGCCAGAGGGTGCCAGTTAAATGCACCCAGAACATGCCTGAACTGAAATGTACTGCAGGGTTTGTTTATCTACAGCTCCAGTAAAGGTGAAGCTTTGACTGTTGGAGCAGGATTTAGCTTCTGTCTGATGGTAATTTCCCACCTCGATCACACATCTATTTTGCATTATCTGTCAGCTGCTGTAGTATAAGTTAAACAGCTGGAGTTTCACTGTGGAACGTACCATTTCAATGCGGTAGGCGTAATTATAAGATGCAGATTTGAGATGAAAAATTGGATCTCATTGAAATACTGCAGAGGCTCAGCAGCTTTCGGGTATATTTAGGTTCCAGAACACACATGCACAAACCAAATCTGGCAGGGTTTGACAATATCGGTGGCTTGAGGGATTACTCACAGTCACTCACCAACAGACCTGATCCTTCTGAAGTATCATAATCTTTTGTACAACCAAGGGAAACTGTATGACTGGTAAAACAAAGCATGGTTTAATTTTGTTACCTTTTTCATGATCTGTTTTTTCCACCAGAATTCCACAAAATGAAATGAAATGAAAAAAAACATGTGCTTTAATGTAGTACATGCATACTGATTGTTGTAAATTAAATCTTGTTATATTATCATCACCTTATCTGGAGACAAACAACCTCTTCACATTCTGAAGCAGCAATCTGTTTTTGGCTTTACATGCATAACATCAAAGGCATTGTTTTGATCTGTTTGTTTGCAACTGAATCCACCTTGTTCATAATTACTTTTTTTGCTTCTTTCTGTTATGTATATGCTAGATTTAAGGGTATTGACCCACACCTCCATACAATAACTGGCAAAATAAGTGGATATTACAAGATTTGAAATAATCCTAAATTCACTTTTAATATTTTGGTAAAATTGGCAAAACCTTTGGACACTATCATCCTCATCATGTGACATTTTCGAGCATGCTTATAGTCCATTATTACACCCCAAAATAACATTTCAGACACCCATGTCAAATTATCATCATCTACATGTTTTGTGCCATGAACATCCTTTTTTCGACTACCAAAATACATTATACTAAATAGTTTTCTTCAAATTAAAAATGTTGCCAGTAAAGGGGCATAAATGTTTGCAGCTAATTAACATCCTGCTTTAGCACTTGATCACACTGTTTTTGCGCATATGTCAGCATATGGGTCGACTTATTGTGGCTAATTTCCAACATTTCCACGACTGAATGTGTAGATTACTTTCTTCCTGTTCCTTACCCTGGCTTTCAAGCCATTCGCCTGACATAAATTTGAATCTTTGCTGCAGGGCACATCCACTATGCTCATTCAAATTTAGCACAGGATGACAGTTGTAGTTGTACTAGTTTTATTGGCATTCATTTGTGTCACAGGGCCATTTTGGCAAGAGATAATCATGCTTTGAGACATTTGATTTTCCAGCCTGGTCTAAACCCAACCCAACCCAAATTTCCCAGCATCCCATCACTTTCCCATATCTTAATCTATCTAGTAATTCCCATCTTTATTACACACACACACACGCGCACACACACACACACACACACACACACACACACACACACACACACTGTTCAGAGACAATAGTCAACATGTTCCATGAATTCCTCCTCTCAGATTATTGTAGGTTGTGCCTTTCACTAACTGTCAGTTACTGCACTTAGTTGGATAGAAAGAGAGCCGTGAGAACTGCAGTTAACAAGGAACACTGAATTGTAATGTCAAAGTTAATGTGTCTTTGATTGAAAGGACTTGGGAAGCTTGACAGCTATTTTTTACCCCACAGATTGTCCAATGCCTTGTGCCAATATCCCATGAATTAAAAGTGTATCTTTTGTGTGGTTATATTTGTCAGGGTGGAAAAGCCTCTAAAACAATAGCCCACCTTGGGATGCCACAACTGTTCATTGAAGTCATAATAAGGGGGCTTTAACATCGACACTGTTCCAATCCAGAAAGAGTTCACCTAAAACAATTTGTATTAAAAATGCATTTTCCAAAACCGGGTGCTGACCGAGAAACCACACTTGAGTCTACTTGTACAAGCTGGCCTGAGACTGGTTCCAGTTGAACTTTGGAACAGTTGAAACACAATCTGTACTCCTATAGGAGGACAAACATTGCAGGTGCACTATAAGCCAGCAAATGTAGGTGATAAAACGCCTCACTCATGTCTGAGCAGAGGATAATTTTTACGGCCAATGTGATGAACCATGACATTTTGCTACCCTGTGCTGCGACGTTGCTGTATGGAGCAGAGCGGACATGTTCACGGGGCAGCTGATATGCAAAAATTAACTAAATGGGGTTTCTTTCTTTAAAAAAGAAAGCTAAACGATGGTGGGGGCGATAGGCAAGAATGTAATCGGTGTATGCCTGACCACCGTGGCAAGCCTAATGCGGTTTGAAGAAAAGTTAATATGTCTGACAGCAGACCAGTGGGAACGAGGGACATTTGAACTCTTGTTTGGACTTAAACCTGGATCAATAGGATTCAATTAAAACTATTATCAACCACAACAGTCAAAAACTAGCTAGCTGCTTCTCAAAGTGGCTTGGCCATGTTTTCTATTTCTTTTTTTTCCCCTGCAGCTATAATCACCACCATAGCAGAGGTGTTACGAGAGGTCTTTCAAATGGTTAGCCGATAGGGAAAGTCCTGACATGTGACATAAGGGGGCGTGTTTTTGTGACGCTGATAACTTAGTCCATTGCAGGTGTGTGGAAGAGACACATTGAGATATTGTTTGAGGAAGCAGAGGCAGAGGGTCCATCAGGTCTTGTGGGTTGTTTGATGCTGTTTGAAGTCTGGCTGCTGCAGATTCTGCTGAGTGATCAGAAAAAAAATGTTTGATGAAAGGATATATGGGAGGAGGGAGAGGAAAATAGGCATGCTCACACATGTACATTTACTGCTGTATTCACCCTTTCTCTATATGTACTACTATACTCACCCTCTCGCTCTCTTCACAGAGCTGTTTGTGTACGATCAAAGCAAGTTAAAAAATAAATCTCGCAAAAAAACTCTGAACTCTCAAACACTTCCCAAAGTCTTTGAAGAACATGAGGTACCTAAACTGTAGCATCAAAACTAACCAGCTCAGAGCTAATTAAATGCTAGCACTAACTAATTAAGCCAAATGAACAGCAATGCAGCAAACACTGGCAAACAGACAACAAAACAGTGTCACAGAAACTGTGAGAGCCAAACTTTTCTGTCCCTGAAGGAGAAAATGTCTTCACATGACATCTCAGCAGTGCCAGTTTCCTCCAATCTTCCATGAGTCATATGCAAGACTTATGCATTTAGCAATTATATTTCAGGCCAACATTGCTAGTAAAGAAACAAGTCTAATGTTCGTATGTGGTGCAGTGGTCAAGGTGGTGGATAGGCATTAGTTTGCCTTCAAAAGGTGTCCAGTCAATATTTAAATGTTGCTCAACCATGACCAATTTTGGCATCATATATGATAACAATTTACTTAGAAGTTTCATCACATAGAGAAGTGTGAGACTGAAAATTTGCACAATTTAGTTGCATCTTATTTCATGTGGGTGGATACTGTAGTATAACTGAATGAAAAACGTTGGCAGTGAACATAACCTGGGCAACATCAGGCCTGTTTCCCCCAAAAAGTCATTGCTGATGCAAATAGGGTTGCCACCTATGTCTGATAAAAAACCTGGACATATCGATGACCCGCTTTGCTCACAAGTGAAAATGTCCATTAGACATTAGACCCACAAGACAAAATTGGCCTTTTTGCAGTAAGACTGTGCATAGTCCTGAATATTTTAAACATCTCAAGTATTCTCATAAGTGGAAACTTATCTTACTTAACTTATCTTAGCTTACCTGATTGCTTAGATACTAGTGCTTGTGCTTGCTTTTGCTCCCTCTTTGCTAAAGAAATAAGTAGAGGGATGACATTAGATTTGCATTTACCATACCTTAGCCACATCTATAGCCACTTTTATTTATTCGCTGCAGCTATCAGTGGTTTCTGTTCTTAAATGAATGTCTTGAATTCACTGCATGACAATTTTAAATTCAATCTGACCTGAAGCTCAGACTTCACGATTGCAACTGACAGTCTGTTTCTTTTATTGGACCAAATATCCTCCATATGACTGAACGCTCTTTCTGTATAGGCATTAGAGTGCGGATCGGGCCGCATTTTTCTGTCCCAGCCCAGCCCGCGTGCGACAGAGCAGTAACCGATCCCGGCCCAAGCCCGACAGGCATTAAGATATTTATGTCCGAGCCCGACCCTAGCCCGACACAGTTAAAATCTCTATTTTTTCTCATACTAATGACACATGTACGTTTGTAGGAAGGCATTCGGAAAGTGCATCAGCGCACACGGGGCAACAAGTGCACGTTAACACAGGCGCGCACCTACATAATAAGCATTTTTTAAAGGGGTGATTGAATGCAAAACCGATTTTACCTTGTCATAGTTGAATAATGACAGTTTGGTGGGTAACTAGGACATACATAGAACCTCAAAATCCCATTGACACCTTTTTCCTCTGCAAATCTCACAATTTGAAACTGCCTCTGAAAATGGGCAAATCTCAATCTCCTCCTCATTTGGCTCTAGTCTCTATCTTTGTAATGCCCCAAAATTTACATAGGCCACTAACTGATCTGAGGTCAGTTAGTCTTCTAAATCTAGGTCGCGCAAATCTCAGACACTTTTCACATTGTTCGCCTGCTCTTGCATTACTAAATTCACTTCTGAGACTTCAGAAATCAACTATGTAGAGGTCAAATATGGGCCGTTTTACGAAAATGTATGGCTAATTGCAAATTTTGTCCGACTGTGTGTCGCAGTCCATACCCGTGCAAAGTCACCGTTTCTCGGTTACTGGACTACCAAATGTCGAGGCCCTGATGGAGCTCCAGGGCCTGCAGCTAGCTGCGATCTTTACCCATAGGATTGTAGGGACAGTCGCAGCTAACGAAACCCCTAATGTTCGCAAAAATTCATTAAATTCAAATCGGACACCATTGTTAGCTTTATAAGACCTTGGGGTATATGTTATGTAAGTGGCGTGATGAAATTCAAACTGTAAATATACTCGGAATTACGCCGAAAATGAAGCTAACTAGCCGCTACCTGTACACATAGGATTGGAGGGACAGTCGCAGCTAACGAAACCCCTAATGTTCACAAAAATTCATTAAATTGAAATCGGACACCATTGTTAGCTTTATAAGACGTTGGGGTATATGTTATGTAAGTGGCATGACGAAATTCAAACTGTAAATATATGAAAGTTATGCCGAAAGTGTAGCAACGATCTTTTCCCATAGGATTAAATGGGACACATAGTCTAGCTTGCAGCTCCGGAGCTCCGCGGAGCCCCGAGCCCCAGTCGTCCAGTAACCGAGAAACGGTGACTTTCACTGGGTATGGAGTTTGCCGCTTTGTCCACTGTGTGGAGCTCCTAAAGTCTGACACGTCTTACCAAATTTGCAATTAGCCATACATTTTCGTAAAACGGCCCATATTTGAGCTTTATATAGTTGATTTCTCGCTTAAAAAAGTCTCAGAAGTGAATTTAATAACAAAATAGCCCAACAAACAATGTATAACTTTGCAGTGTCTGAAATATGAGACCTGCTGTCTCGTCTCCAATGTGTTTCTATGGGGTTCGCTCAAACCAATCCGCGCGCATCTCATCTAAATATTCATGAGCATACCATATTTGGAAGAAAAGCTCTTGTTCCAAATAGAGCCATATTCACAGGGTAGTTAAGGGCGTAATAAAATAGCATTCGGGAAATTTTCAGCCCAACCAATGTTACATACCCTATTAGGAGACCTTAAGGAACAGTGTAAAATATCCTATATAATCACTCAATCACCCCTTTAAATTTAAAATGTTCAATGCCTTATCGCACTGATGTGAATGAGCCCGACCCGAACCCGAACATCATTTCTAAATATTTGTCTGAACCCGGCCCGGCCCGTCGGGTACTGCCGGGTCCCGACGGCTCGGTTCTGGTATCCATCCTCTAATAAGCATTACTGACTGGTATGGAAAAAAACAAAAGCAACTACTTTCAACAGCTCCGTGGATTCAGTTGCCTTGCTAAAAAAAAAAGGCCCACTTTCTGTCTGGGGTAAGGTCTGTTGGAATGGTGTTTAACACCTCATTCAGAATGACTACATCACCATACAGCTGGTCTTCTTCAACATCCAGGGCCAGTTTTTCCACTAAAACATCCAACTCTGACCACTGGAGTGATTGTCCTCCATGAAAGCTGAGACAGCCAATGTGTGCAAGAACCTGGTCATTGAAGTCAAATTTATCCTTTTTTTAAGCAGAAAAACTGAATTAACTATACACCTTCAGCACAAAGGCCTCCACGTCACACCCTCCAGCACTAAAGACATGATTAGCTGCTTTGATAGTGTTGTTTATGATGTGACACTTGCAATTGCCCTTCACAATTTGTGGGTTAGCTTCGCTGAGTTTCTGAAAAACTGAGTTGTGCCGACCATAATTAACTGATGAGTTATCTGCACCATAGGCACTGATCTGGCTGACTGAAAGTCCATTGTTCTCAGTAATAGACACTATTTCTTTGAATATGGCTTCACTAGATTCGTTGGCGTCGTCGTAAAAGTCTATCAATCCGTACTTCACAACCTCGGATGCATAGAAATACTGGACCGTGTAGGGAAACAATTTTGTGTGCCAAAATTGGACGCATCAGAACATACCGCAAAACAGTGCGCTTTCTGCAACTCTGCTGCTAATCTTTGCTGACTAAATGGTGCCAACACATTTTCCACTAAGGCCTTACTTGTAGTTCTGCCACAAGACATCTTAGTTGCAATATCAGTCACTGAATATTTTTACACTGACCTTGTTCCCACAGTCACTTGACAGATAGCTATGGCCATGTAATTAATTTCATTAATTCGGCGACAGTAATTTTGTCCTGAGTTTTTTGTTATCATGAATGATGAAATTGCCTTGGTTTGTCTGGTTACTTGAACACAACTCTGATGTTTCTTTGTTTTAGCATGGTCATCCAAAGCAGTTTTGCCTTCATGTTTAACCAGAATTTTAACTGAGCATATGGAGCAGGTAGCATAAAGTGGGTCACCTGGTGTTGGCTTTAGCCATGTGGAGTAATTGTCATTTTTCATCCAGACATTATTAAAGTATGTTTCATTTTCTTTTTTACTGGCCTGTCAGTCTTTGTGAACACACGGTCATCTTCGTCCTCCGTCTCGCCACCCATGTTAACGAACAACGTTGACGTACAATCTTCAATGATTCTTTAATTGCCGCTTGTAGTAGGCGTAGTAGCTGCCAAGACAGACGCGCTATATAGGCTACCGTCCCTACAGAGCCAATGATAGCGCATTCTATACACAAGAGACACCGACTGCTCTGTGTACAACACATAGGCTATTTCAAGTGGAGAGAAAATAGTAAATTGAACATATATATTCACGTAGCCTTTCAAAAACCGGGACATTCAGTGTCCCGGGAGAGTGGATAAATTTCCCGGGACAGGTTATTAAAAAGAAGGACAATCCCGGTAAAACCAGGACAGGTGGCAACCCTAGATGCAAAGTAGTTACATTTGACAAAGTGATCCCATGGGAAGGTGTGTTGATAACACATCACTTTTAAGGACATTTTGTGTGTTATGCCAATGCAATTTAAGCTTTTTGCGTGTCATTTAACGCACCGTTCTCTTTCCCAACTCTTCAGCTTTAAACACATGGTTAGCTTTGTTCTCATTCCCAACTTGTCAGTTTTAAACATGTGGTTAACATAGTAAATTCAAACAAAACTACTTGGTTAGGTTTAGGAAAAGATCATTGTGTGGGTTAAAATAAGTATGTTTGTAACATAAATTAAATTACAAAAGTAGGTTAAGTAGTAAAAACAGTAAACGTTGGCTTTAGTTTTCACACAGGACACAAACAGCTGTGTCCTGGGTGAAAGTCCTGTTTGTTTGACCTGTCCATCCACTCCAGTCTCCTCCCTACGCAGATGTCACTCTTCATACTACGTCCAAATGTAAGTCAGAGACTAAATGGCATGAAATGACACACGAAAAGCAACACGTGTTGTGATAATATGCAAAATTACTAAAGAAAGTGGGAACCTCACTTTGGGAACCACTGATCTAATCAACAATGTAGGAAGTTTATTGGCGACTTCTGAAAATGACTCACATGAGCCTTTTCCTGTCTGCCATCTCTATGGTTAAGGTCTGATTGAGTTAAGGCAACTTTACCTGCTTGATTAAGGTAGGAAAAGTTTATAGTCATGGTTAAAACAACCAGCACTGACTTGTGTGGGAGACAGGACACAAAGCCTGATCTCCAGTGTGACACCCTGACATCCTCCCTGGGACTTTTAGAGGACCTGACCAATCCCGCCATTTTTTTTTTTCTCCTGAAGAGTCATTTTTCACATGACGGTGGTTAATTGCAAATTGCATGGATCTACAAAGCCAACTAAACAATGTTGCAGTATCTTTCAGTCCCACTGAATCAAAGCAGCTCAAAGAACAAAAGAAGCACATGAAAATGACACAAACATATGACTCAGAACATATGGAATATAGATAAAGAATAAATTTGCATATTAACTATAATGTAGTCTTCATCTTTGAGGCATGCAGGCAATGTGTGTTCTATACACCATAAATAAACAGACAGACACTTCTCTCAGAAGCAATGCATACATGTCTTTTAAACACACATGCGCACATACACTCAGAAGAACATACGCCGTCCAATTGTGTCGTCCGGTGACTTTCCTGCGCAGAAACTTGAGTGAAGATAATTACCTCTTCTGAAGAGTCCATCACGTTTGTTAATCCTCTATGTCCTCCGTGGCTACCATGGTGGCTACTAGCATCTGTGTGAAAGGGGCGTGGGATCGGTGCTCGGTCACAGAAGGCTCGTATCACGTGGATGCACCGACAGTTTTGTTGTCATACTTAGAATTCCTCATGGGGGCGGCAGAAACTACGCACTATAGCTTTAAACCACTTAGGTTATTGATAGGGAAAGATCGTGGATGAGGTTTAAAAAAAAGTATGTGTAACTAACACGCAGGACAAGAACAGGACAGTTAGGTTTAGGAAAAGATGGTGGCTGGGGTTATAAAATCTACGTTTCTGTGACACGCGGGACAAGAACGGGACAAGTCCTGTGTTGTTTGACCCATCCACCCACCCCCAACCAACCTCCTTACCTAGATTTTAGGTCTTTCGTACTACTCTTAATATTACGTCACTCTCGGCCCGGTGCGTTCCATACAGACGCTAAAGGGTGACTTTGCTGTCGGTATCTGACAATGAGAGCCACTGACCAAGCGTCAGGATTTGATGACTTGGGAATAAGAACAGGTTGGCTATGGTATGTTCATGAACAAACACCCAACTTCTCACAAACACACACACACACACACACACACACACACACACACACAGGTTGCGGTACGACTTCTCACCACTGATGCAGAGGCTGAAACGGCAGAGTTCGTCGCACAGGGTGTCCGGGCTCTCCAGCTCTCCTGGTCCTCCCCCTCTTCCTCCTCCTCCTTCTCTCCTCTTCTTCCTCGGCGACATCCTCTTCACCATCTTCATCACTCGCTCCACTTTGTCCATCCTGTATGATGCGATGGCTGACCAAGTTTTAAGGTTCAGCTGTAGGCAGACCTCTGTTTTTCTCCTTATCCCCCTTCTTCTCTCTTTCTTTTCTCACTCTTTAGCTTCTTCTGTCTCCCACTTCCTCGTCCTTTCTATCGTTGTCTTTTTGAGAATCCTGATAACTTTCACCACTTGTTTCTTGTTTCCCTCTCCTCTCTCGTCTTTCAAGCACAGTGGGTCTATTGCCTTCCCAAAAGCCCTCCTCCCCTTCTCTCTTCTTCCTCTTCCCGGTCTTGTCTTCTTCTTCACCTCCCTTTACAATGCAGCACTTAGTTGCTCAGGTTAAGTACGACAAACACATCAGTCATTCTCTTCTTCTTCTTTGTTCTTCTCTTATTTTTCTTCCCTCTCCAGCTCACGGAAAAATGCGACGAACGAAGCAACGAGAGAAGTGAGACACTGAGGGAAAAGAGACGAGAGGGAGAAAGGGAGAGGCAGCACATTTACTTCTCCCCTCCTTTCTCTGTCTCTCTCTCTCTCTCTCTCTCTCTCTCTCTCTATGCACCCCCACTTCGCCAACTCCCACATCAAACCTTCAAAACTCTCAGCTGGTACTTCCAGAGAGAAAGAGGGGAGAAAAAAAATAATGCAACATTTTAAAAAAAAAAGTCTCAGTGTGGTGCTATTGTTTTGTGTCTCTGCAGTTCTATGCTCCATTATTTCTCTCTTTCTCACACACACACACTTTTCATTCTGTCAATTAGCACATACACAGACACACACACACACACACACACACACACACACACACACACAGTGTCTCCTTCCACAACAGCAACCACAGCTAACTTCTCCAATCAATCTGTGTCTCCCTCCCTCCTGCTTTATATCATTTCTTCCTTCTTTCCTCTTCCCTATATTCCTCCCTGTATATCCCTCCATCCCTCCCACTCCACCTGTTCCCTTGACCCTAACACAATCCCTCTTCCTCTTCTCTCTCACGCCTCCATGTTATCTGACCCTCTTAGTTTCTCTCTCAACATCCACATTCTCTTTTTCCTATACTTCTTCTTCTTTTATCCCTCCATCCCTCATCTGCTCTTTAATCTCTGTATCGTGTCTCTACATAATAAGCTCATCATCGCACACATCATCAGGTCTCACACACACACACACACACACACACACACACACACACACACACAGTTTAAGCAGGTATGCTGTATGACACACACTGGACACTTCTGCTTAGCTCTCTCACACACAAAAGTATACTCTCTATGCTACACACTCAGCCTTTTGTGCTTACACACACACACACACACACACACGCGCACACACACACACACACACACACACACACACACACACACACACACACACACACACGGGGTGTAGGAGATGCTTTTTAATCACTGACCAGAGACGATCCATACAGACAGTGTGATCCTGCAGTGAAGTTCTTACTCTTTGAAAAGTCTGACACCTGATGAAATTGATTGCAGGCAGGAAATTAACAGTCACCCCATGAAGATTATTGAGGTTTCTGAGTGTCTTGGGTCAGCTGCCTCTGAAAGAGTAGCACTTTAGAGGACACTATCATCTGTGGGAGTGTTTTTCAGCATTAATTAAAGGAGTTCAAATATTTTGTGATTTGGAATTTCATATTGACATGAGGTCAGGAGAGAAAATAACTTTTATTTGGGGTGTAATCTTGAGGTGTAAAAATTCCATTAAAACATTATTTGCAGGTCATAAATCTAGCTGAGGGTGGAGGGGATGGCCGTGTTTGCAGAAGTCAGGTTTGCTATCCATTAAGAGGTTGTATTCATGTCATGTAGGATGGCAACCTGTTCTCATTCCGAACTCGTAAAATAAGGACGTTTGGACAGTGGCTGTCAGCGTCTGATGCGATGAAAAAGGCGTCTTTCAGCGTGTTTGTGTAACGCACTGGGGAGAGCAGCAGTTAGATAGGATTTAGCGAGTAGTATATAAGGGCGAATTTCCGCGTAAGGAGGTTGGGGTGGTGGTTGGGTCAAACAAACACAGGACTTTCCCCCAGGAGAGCGGGGTTCGCGTCCCGCTTGTCACGCTTGCTATAGTCGTTTCTTTCTTTCCTCCCGCGTGTCACGGAACCGTAAGCCCACCCACGACCTTTTCCTTAACATAACTGCGCCAATAGGGACGGCAATAGTCCCGACCAAGCGCGTTTACTTAAAGCGCTAAAGGGACGGCAATAGTTCCGACCAAGCGCGTTTAAAGGAGACTTTTAGCGTCTGTAAGAACGACATGATAGTTATATGTATTGGCAATGTAGCACTATACATTACATATGGGTGTGAAATACCTTAAACAACAAAATAGCTGATGTAAGGCATCCATTTTTTTCAGACACTTCCATGTTATTAAGTGCCAAGTCAGTCGTAATTACAAAGATATTAGAGTCTTGAACTGGCATAACTTACAAAGACCTTTTCCGTGTGTTTTTTCTTTGGTTAGTTTGGTTTGAGTTAAACAATATTAGCCAGCTCTCGCTTGATGTCTTTATCTACAAACCCACCTCAACAATCTCTTGAGAAGAATTTGAGACTGAAACTGAACTAAAAGTTTAAAAAGGAGGTCAGCTGCAGACTGAGCAGCACTGGAGGACTGTCCTCGGCTCAAAGTATAACAACTTTCAAAGTATTATAGACTCTGCAGGAGTCAGAGAGACAGAAATAGACTAAATTCAGCATTTGGCTTTGTCAGCGGATTCCAAGACCTAAAACCAGTTGTTTCTTTCCTCCAGTGCATTAAAGCTTTAGTGCGTAACTTTTTGATATTAATGAATGTCTGTTACATTCAAGCCATTGCCAAATGAGTTCATACAAAGCTAATTAAGACTATCAGCTCCACACAACTCTCTCTCTGTATTTCTCAGTATGGCTATGTTCAGAAGATTGTGTCGTCCGGCGACTATCACACGCAGAAACTTGAGTGAAGATAATTACCTTTTCTAAAGAGTCCATGTTTTTTTTAATCCTCTGAGTCCTCTTTGGCTACTAGCAACTGCGTGGAGGAGAGGTGGGGGTGGTGCGCGGTCACGGAAGACTTGTATCATGTGGACGCGCCGACAGTGTTGTGGTCATTACATAGAATTCCTAATGGGGGCGACAGAAACTACGCACTATAGCTTTAAGAGAAAACTAAACTCCACCAAAGCAAAAGCATCCCGGCTGCAAATTCCTAATGTCTGAAATGAGCACATAACATATATAAACTGCACCTTGTAGGGATGGATAATGTGAAGATGACATTCTGTCACCTCTTAACTACTGTGTGTATGGGAAATGACTTGGTAATTAGAATTATTTTCTTATTAAAAAGGTACTGTAGTCACATCACCTTCCGACCAATATTAGCAGTGCATTACTCTTCACATTACTTTCTGTTACTCAGCCAAGCTCCCTCTACAGTGCTCCAACTTAACATATTCTTAAACCACGATGTCTCACTTTCTATTTCTTCATGTGTTAAATATAGAGATCGACAGCCAGCCTTCACAGTAAAGCTATTTACAGCTTACATCAGCTAGTTTACCCCCCAGAAGCGTAGCCCTGAGCACACAGAACTCCCGTCTTCACAGCACAGCCACTGCATACTTTCACTCACCCTACAAACTAGACTGAATAAAATCAAGCGGATTCATGGATACTAGCTAGCCAGTTAAAGGCAGGGTTGGTAACAATTTCCAAGATACACTTTTTTATACATTATTTGAAATGGTCTTTACACCCCGACAGCAATACATAACGTATTGGCTCTGAAAAGGAGCGAAAAAGATCTATAATCTGTAGCTGCTGTAATCCTGTAAAAACGCCCACCAATCACTGCATCCTCCGCTTGGAGAGAACCAATGAAATGCCTCCTTACCCCGCTGAGTGTACTCTACCCCTCCCGTGCACGAGCCTGAGCTAAATGTGGGTGTTCGCCACAGTCATGTTTGTTTTAAACATTCATTGCCTGCCTCCGATACTGCCTAACATGCTGGTACTGTATCTGAGTCTATGCACCGATCCAATACCACGTAATTTAGCCATGTAAAAGAAGAAAGAAGAATCTACTTCTAAAGTTGTTTATTCATGTTTTTTTAAGTTGTGTCTAACTGTCAAAGTAGATAATAAAAGAAAGTACTTTGGCATTTATTCTCTGTAACCTGACCCATACGAACAACGATAACAATCATATCGAAGCCATACAAGGTTTACATTATACAGCTTGCACTATATATATATATATATATATATATATATATATATATATATATATATATATATATATATATATATATACACACACACACACAGTACTGTGCAAAAGTTTTAGGCAGGTATGAAAACATGCTGTAAACTTAGAATGCTTTGAAAAATGGAAGTGTTAATAGTTTATTTTCATCAATTAACAAAATGCAGTGAAATCTAAATCAAATCAATATTTGGTGTGACCACCCTTTGCCTTCAAGACAGGATCAATTCTTCTAGGTACACTTGCACAAAGTTTTTGAAGGAACTCGGCAGGTAGGTTATTCCAAACATCTTGGAGAACCAACCACAGATCTTCTATGGATGTAGGCTTCCTCAAATCCTTCTGTCTCTTCATGTAATCCCAGACAGATTTGATGATGCTGAGATCAGGGCTCTGTGGGGGCCATGCCATCACTTCCAGGACTTCTTGTTCTTCTTTACACTGAAGATACTTCTTAATGACCTTGGCTCTATGTTTGGGGTCGTTGTCCTGCTGCAGAATACATTTGGGGCCAATCATACGCCTCCCTGATGGTATTGCATGATGGATAAGTATCTGCCTGTATTTCTCAGCATTGAGGACACCATTAATCCTGACCAAATCTCCAACTCCATTTGCAGAAATGCAGCCCCAAACTTGCAAGGAACCTCCACCATGCTTCACTGTTGCCTGCAGACACTCATTGTACTGCTCTACAGCCCTTCAGTGAACAAACTGCCTTCTGCTACAGCCAAATATTTCAAATTTTGACATATCAGTCCAGAGCACCTGCTGCCATTTTTCTGCACCCCAGTTCCTATGTTTTCGTGCATAGTTGAGTCCCTTGGCCTTGTTTCTATGTTGGAGGTATGGATTTTTGGCTGCAAATCTTCCATGAAGTCCACTTCTGGCCAGACTTCTCCGGACAGTAGATGAGTGTACCTGGGTCCCACTGGTTTCTGTCAGTTCTGAGCTGATGGCACTGCTGGACATCTTCAGATTTCGAAGGGTTTGGCCAAGTTTCCTTGGCCAACCACTGTGTCTACGATCCTCAACGTTGCCGGTTTCTTTGTGCTTTTTCAAAAGAGCTTGAACAGCACATCTTGAAACACCAGTCTGCTTTGAAATATTTGTCTGGGAGAGACCTTGCTGATGCAGTATAACAACCTATATACTATAATTGGTTGATCATACACCTGACTATAATCCTACAAAATCCCTGACTTTTTGCAAGTACCTATAAGAATTGATGCTGGTTTGAAGGCAAAGGGTAGTAACACCAAATATTGATGTGATTTAGATTTTTTCTTTTGTTCACTCACTTTGCATGTAGTAAATTGATAAAAATAAACAATCATTATTTATATTTTTGAAAGCATTCTTAGTTTACAGCATTTTTTCACACCTGCCTAAGACTTTTGCACAGTACTATATATATATATATATATATATATATATATACACACATACATATATACACACATATACATATATACACACATATACTGGTATCGGATCGGTACTCTGTATCGGCCGATACACAAGTTCATCGGAATCAGTATCAGGAAAAGGAAGAAAATTATATTTGTACATTCAGGGCATTTAGATGTTATTGCATTTGGCTCATTTCATTAAAGCTTCAGAAAAGATCATAACATGTATGCCCATCCAAACCACTTTTCTTTTAATTCTGGCTGAACAACAGCGCACATATATTTGTGATGTATCTCTTTTTTTATCTGTTTTTACATAACTATCAAAAGACAAAAAAAGCTAATGACTGAAAACATTTATAGGAGTGATTACCTTATACGTTATCTAACAGGCAGAAAGGCACAGAAAGTCTAATGGGATACAAAGGGGTGATTATCTGATGCCAAGAGTGTGTTGCCATTGGTACTCTACATGAACTCGTTATTAAACAGTCTCACAAAGTGGGGGTGTGAATTAATCATAGCAGTTCAATTGCATTCAATGACTTCAACTGTGCATGCACACAAGCAACATTCAAATGTATATAAGCATCTAAATGTATAGAAGTGACTGTATGAAATATTTCGATCAAGAGGGACAAAAATATATTTGAATGAAAACTCAAAGGGTTTCAGTTATTCTGTGAGAAGGTCAAAATATGTACAGCACACACCGTGATGTGTTGGTAGACGGTTGTTTCATGGATTGTAAAGCCCAAGAAGTTTCTATAAACAGATATATTTATGTGTCACAAATGTGTCATTAATGCTTGTTTTTCCACCTTTCCTCCTCCTAATTGTACAATTAGAGCATTAATGCTAATCCTAATTTATGACATACATACACGCACACGCACGCAGAGACGTATGCATTGATGCAAATATTTTTAAAAGTCTGCAACACAGTGTAGTGGCAATCTGACCACAACAAATGCCACTTGAGGGAATTTGAAACCATTTCCAATGCTTGCTGGTGCAAATAATGAGGTCCGCCATTTTCTTAAGGTTAACCCTTTATTTTATAAATGCATTTAAAAACACCTACAAAAAGACTGACTGTGAAAGATTAAAAAACGAGCAGACGAGATCTAAAAACATCACTTGCACACAGCTGAGGTTGAAAAACTGTGTGCCTTCCCAGATCCTAATTTCCTCCTTCCCCTTCTCACCTGTGATTCCCTTTCTAACCTCTGAATAGCACAGATACACACAGGTGCGCAGGTGACGTAGCAAAAAAAACATTCACACAAACCTACCACACAAACACACACACACACACACACACACACACACACACACAAACACACTTTACACATAATACACGCAGGCAGCACATGTCTAAATTGGCTACAACAAAAGCATTTGGAACACAGATGCACATTAAACAAGGCAATCTAAGATAATGGAGAAAATAATGATTCAAAATCACTCAAAACTCAAAAGATGACATTTGAAAGCTGCAGTCATTACAGTAAACTTCTGACTCAGCCATATGAAAGCCAGGTCCCAAATTCAACATAAAAGGGATTTATTACACAGAGGATGGCTTTATGGGTTTGGATCTTGTCCGATTCCTGGTGCAAACTTCCACATGATGAAAAGCAACATAAAAAAGCATTCATTGATTTTTGTGGAATTCAGCCGATGTCAATGGGGCACCTTCTGAATAACTTTTAATCTGAATTTCTCATATTTCTGATTGCATATTCACTTTGGTGTTACCCTTTGGTGTAACACCCAGGGAACCAGGCTCATCAAAACAGCCTTGTGTCATGTTGGCAAACCACAAGAAACAGACTCATGACCCATTTTTCGGGTCGACTTGCTCTAAATTCACTCAAACTTTTCCATTCCTTCCGTGGATTGACTGACTGGATGGTTTCACACAGTGACAGGCCATTTGGCCGGGTGAGAACAATGCTAGTTTAGTCTCAAATTGCCAGACATTCCTCCACAGCGTTGCGGAGGAGGGTCTGGCGAGTCTACACGGCATTCCGGGATAAGAGAAACCAATCACAATAATCATGGGCGACTAACACTAGGAAAAACCAGAAAAAATGAACAGCCAATTCCTAGAATGCCTTTTAGTACAACCGAACACTGAACAAGACATTTTTCGGCGACCAAAATGTTACAATTAACTGAAAACACACAGGGAAACGGTTAAAGTTATAAGCCAAAAACACGGACAACACCCAAAAACAAGTTCACGGCTATTTATGGATATACACTGCATAACCTCTATCCTGATCGACAGATCGCCGTGGTAGCAACTTGTCAATTACAATGTAGCCACACCCTAAAATGTTTAAAATAAATGGGACCATAATTTACTAAATTAACATCATGCTGTATTGAAGAAGACTTCAAACTAACGATTTAAACCATAAACTCATTATGAGAGAGAAGTGAGAAGTAGGGTCATTTTCTCATAAACTTCTTTCAAATCGGACTTCTTTTAACAAACAGTGGAGTCGCCGCCTGCTGGCCATTAGGATGAATGCAGGCTGCCAACATTTGTAAGCTCGCACAATGTCAGGTGGTAAGGAGGTAATTGTGATTCATGTGGCATTAACAAGTTCTCATCGGCTTGTATTTTGGTGGCAAAAAGATTATTTGACTTGGACCAAAGAAAACTGTAGCTGGTGGTGTAACTCTACTGTATGCTTAAGTAAAAGTGGCTAAACTAATTTGAAGTGTAACATTCTCAACTGTTTTCCTAAACCTCAAAAAGAAATCGTTACATAAGGCCTAACAAAAGGCCTCCTTTTTCTCATAAGGCTGTATTGTGTTTGAATGATTGCCTCTTTCCTCCCTTGTCTGTCAATATCTCCCACTCCCTTCCTTAGCTTTTCTTTTCCATCCCCCGTCTCGGTCAGCTTGTCAAGCAATGATCTAAGTCTAACAATTAGGAATGCACTGTAAGTGCTAAATTATAATGCAGTGCAGACTACAGTGAAGTGACAGCCTAGCGTGTTGCAAGACACCTTGGATAAAGTGTGCATGACATTTCCTGAGGCAGATTAAGTCTTAAAATATAAAGAAAAACCTGTAGAACTAATTATGTCAAACAACTCATTGAATGTCTTGGCAGTGGCTTTGTGAATGTGACTGCCGACTCGATGGATATACACGTGTGTATTAGCACACTAAATGTACAGTTTTCCTGTTTTCAGGTTTTGAGATATCTGCCTCTAAGATTCCCTGTGCTAAGACAAAAACAATGTCGAATTGAAAACATTTTGACAGTTTTTACTAAACTAGTTTTCAAAATGGATTTTTCAGTGTACCGCAAACAAAGCTCCTTCCACATCTTTTGTATTTGGATGGAGGCATAAATCTCAGAGATGGATATTTCAAAACCTAAAGAAATACAGGAGAGTGAGTAAATGTGTTTCTGGGTGAAGTGACTCTTTATGATAATAGTTTAAACTAGCAAAACAAACAAACAAAATAAAATGTTGAGTTTTGTTCAATTTTAATGATGAATTAAAGCTTTAGTGCGTAACTTTTTGATATTAAAGTGCCCATATTATGCTCATTTTCAGGTTCATATCGTATATAATCGTATTTTGAGGTTGTACCAGAATAGGTTTACATGGTTTAATTTTCAAAAAACACCATATTTTTGTTGTACTGCACATTGCTGCAGCTCCTCTTTTCACCCTGTGTGTTCAGGTCTCTGTTTCAGCTACAGAGTGAGGCATCACACTTCTATCCCATCTTTGGTGGGAGTCGCACATGCGCAGTAGCTAGGTAAGGACTACTAGCTAGAAGCTAACGCTGCTTTAGCTAATACCACATCAGCTAGCTGTTTCTCCAACTTCGGTCAGTACAAGGCAGGATTAGCCAGGAAACTTCTTCTAAAAGAGGGTGACCTATCCAACTTTGCGTGGAATACCTGCAGAACAGGGACATGTAAGTAGTTCTTTTGTAGATTATGGTGAACTTGTGTGTGTTGTAGCAGTGTTTTGTTGGCTGTAGCTAGCGCTAGCATGCTAACAGTTAGCCACCTCGTTCTCAATGGCAAAACACTACTACAACACACACGAGTTCACCCTAATCTACAAAAGAAATTGTATAGAACTACTTACATGTCCCTCGTCTGCAGGTATTCCACGCAAAGTTGGAAGTGCACCCTCGTTTAGAAGAAGTCTCCCGGCTAATCCTGCCTTGTACTGACCGAAGTTGGAGAAACAGCTAGCTGATGTGGTATTAGCTAAAGTGGTTAGCACACACCAAATGTTTCGGCCAATGACATAGATAGCCCTGCCGATTTTGACCAGGCTCTGGTTCTGGCTTGGCTCTGTTTAGAAATTGGTGTCGTTTGGCGACTTTGGCGCATAAACTTGAGTGAAGATAATTAACTCTTCTGAAGAGTCCATCATGATTTTTTAATCCTCCGTGTCCTCCTTGGCTTCTAGCAACTGCGTGGAGGAGGGGTGGGTGCGCGATCATGGAAGGCTTGTATCATGTGGATGCAACATCAGAAACTACGTACTATAGCATTAAGAAAAACCGGCATCCAGGTCATTTACCTCCGGGACTTTGATCTTCATGTAGAGCTGGTGTTAACATGTGATCTTGATCTGTTACCTGACAAATGTCTCCTCGTTTAATCTTGAATCTGCCAACATTTTGATCGGCAAATAGGCTGATCTGATCCAGATAAGATGTCCAAATACAGATAGCACGCTAATAACTAAATTCTGAGCAATGCAGGTATATTAACCAATCTATGGTGCTGCTTGCAGTTGTTGTGAAAAGCTAGGCTAAAGTCTATCCTGATGCTGTGACTGCATTATCTGTCTTAAAATGTGTTGATGAGTGAGTGTTACAATACAAAATGTTGCTAACTTTCAATGAAAATAACTCAAGGTCACAAATCCAGTACTATGTTTTTTAGGTAGATAAGCTAACTAGAAGCTGATGTCATCAGCCAACTCATTCTCATGAATGGACCGTTGCAGTTGAGTTTAGCCGACAAAAGGTAACCGTCCTGCAGTGACCACAGTTAAAACTATAGTGCGTAGTTGCTGCCGCCCCGATGAGGAATTCTAAGTAATGACAACAAAACTGTCGGCGTGTCCACATGATGCAAGCCTTCCATGACCGCGCCCCCCCCTCCTTCACGCAGTTGCTAGTAACCATGGAGGACACGGAGGATAAAAAAAAACATGGACTCTTCAGAAGAGGTAATTATCTTCACATGAGGTTCTGCGTGGGAAAGTCACCTGACGACACAATCTTCAGAACATAGCCATACTGAGAAATACAGAGAGTTGTGTGGAGCGGAGAGTCTTAATTAGCTTTGTAGCAACTAATTAGGCAATGGCTTGAATGTAACGGACGTTCATTAATATCAAAAAGTTACGCACTAAAGCTTTAAGTTCAGGCACTAAAGAGACTAGGTAAAATTAGAAAAAAAGATTGTGGTTTGGGTTAAAGCACTATTCCTCTTAAGTAGTACTCCCGGGACATGAACACCCGTTTCCTGGGTGAAAGTCTTGTGTTTTCCGCTTGAAAGCTCTGTTTTTTATCACCCATCCATCCACCCTGACATCCTCCCTACGCACATCTTTGCACTCTTACACAGCGGCAGTCATTGTGATGTATACAGTAATACATAGAGTACGTGGTATACATACTAATTACAGTGCATTACCTTTCGTAGCTATATGTATGAATGGTTCTTGAAAACACAGAGCATTCAACCAGCTCAGGAACTATGTTGCTGTTACGGTTGAGAACCCTACCAGGTCCCCTTTAATGTTTTATTTCTCCTGTTAAACCAGCTACCCTCAACTTCCTCTTACATACTGGTAAATCTGGGACCGGACCAGTGATGTATAGTAAGCAGATGTCCAAATCTATATTGTAAACATACTCATCTACTGAGAGTAGATGAGTGCAGTACTGCAGTCAATGTGCCTGACCCTGTGAGGAACATTTGGGCACATCACATTTTACTGTCCTGTTAGCTGTCCAGAGTTTGAAAGGAGCTAATTAGTTCAAAGACATTAGACATTTGTTTCATACCAATTCTACATTGGAATTTTGAGAAGAACTTTCTGCAGAGCGACTGCAGGAGAGATTCTAGATAAATGGATGTAGCAGAGCCTCTACACTTGGCTGTAAAGGAGCATTTGTAGCGTTGATGAGTCAAGTCAGAGAAGGAGTCTAACTCTGCACTGCATCACTGAAAGAATGAGACGATTAGTCACAGACACACATGCACGCGCACAAATTCCAGTATAGTTTTTATTTTTTATTTTTGTATACAAAGAGAGGAACAGAGACAGAAAGAGATAGTGGGATAGGAAATGAGCTGGGAAGGGAATGGTAAATTGAGGATGAAGAGAGGTAAAGCAAGGGGAGGGAAAAAAAACAGAGGAGGACAAATTATAGCTTTGAACTGCAGAGCACACACTCTCTCTCCATCGGTCTTTTTTTAATTCTTCTGGGTTGCATTCACAAACACACACGCATATACAGCATACATTCCCTCAGAATGTTTCTGAAGATGTTCTGGCTCCTTCTCCCCGAGTGACAAGCAGGACATAAAAATCAGGACGTGTTCCCGAAATTTTCGGTGGTTTCTTCTTAGTATGACTGAAAAACTTCTGCTGACATTGGTAGGGGTTGGGGGGTGGGGTGTGTGTGTGTGTGTGTGTGTGTGTGTGTGTGTGTGTGTGTGTGTGTGTGTGTGTGTGTGTGTGTATATGTGTGTGTGTGCGTGTGTGTGTGTGCGTGTGTGTGTGTGTGTGTGTGTGTGTGTGTGTGTGTGTGTGTGTGTTGGGGGGGAAACACAATTTCCTATGTTTTCCAGCAGGGTTTTGTTAGTACTGTATGGAAACCATACAGTATGAGAAACAAACCAAAGTATACCAAGTATACCATTTTTTTTAAGTGAAATGAAAAGCTGTTTTAGGGGCAATATGACTGATTATTGATGAATGCAGAGTACAACAAATCCTTAGTTCATTATGGGCTGCAATACATGTTCAGCACTGTTCAGTCTGACAGCTCGGTAATGTAGAAGGGAACTTGCTGATTCAGTCATTGTACCCAACATGTTTGCTGAACAGCTTCTGCAGTTTGGCTCCATCTGCATGAATAAATTAGAAACTGTTTGAACTTTTGGTGAACGGCTGAACCTTCAGATGCTAAGAAGCTAGATGATTATTGAACATTCTTTATTGTTTCAAAAACAGTTTGGTCTTCTTTTTTGTACTCAAGATCAGACTGGTCAAGTGTACAGCTCCAATTCTGCCCCTAAAAATAAAGTCCAACAAAAAAAGAAAGTAGGTTGTTTAGGTGTGATTGCACATTGACCTACATGTCCGTTACAAAAGAGAATAATATTAGGGTTCTCTCAAATTTCACACAGAGCTTTGTAATAGAAATAGCAGCCTATATGAAGCTTTTACTGTTATTATCAATTGATTTCACTGGGATTTGTCCATTGATTGTCTTGTACTCAATGTCAATGGTGACCTGGAGATTGGACCGTGACAGAAGCTTTAGCATTTTTCTATTTCTGGACTTATTTGTTGTTTAAAAATGTGTAAGCTGCACTCTGGTTGTGGTTTGTATGAATTTATGGTGTCTTGTAAGGACATGTGGGCTGGCCATAGTAATATGCATGAGACAGTAATGAACATTTGATTATTTCATTCATTCATTTTATTGTGTCTTTGCTTTCATTGTGTCAGGTTGAGTGGTGCATTGTATGTACTGTGCGTGCTGCTTTTGTCTGTGCTTCTGCTTTGCATATTTCAATTAGTGTCTAATAATGGAGCATAATGTCATATTATTTAGTCAATATTTCTATTAACATTAATAACCCCCATTTCATTGCTTTGCATGTCTTGTATTATTTGCTTCTGTGTTGCATGTTTTAAATGGAAATAAATAGTATAATGGTGTGCTGTTTGGTATTTTCCCTGCATGAATCAATAGTGTGTATGCCCCGAAACAATCTCAATAACTTTTATCTTAATAATAATCTTTTTTTAGATTGTTAATTGTCCGCATTACTTTTGTAACATCTGTCCATGGATTGCTAATGAACAGACCCAAACAGAATTTGCAGATTTATTACATTTTTCTTAACGGTTTTCAGCGGTAATCCAGAATGAAAATCTGTGGAATTTAGCGGGCTTTCTTCTGCTTGTGGTGGAGATGTATTGACATTCTGCATTCTACTGTTTTTTTTTTTTAATCTGCAGAAAATCTGAAGAAAATTCATTGACAGCAATGCCCTTTTAAATAAACCAATTAATAAATGATTAAGATCCACGATCCCAACACCATCAGTGTCAAAAGCATTTTTGTTCACTTGTGGTGTCCCGTCTGATTGAAAAGACTAGGCTACAACATACCTCTAACACTGAGAGTCCATCTAAACAAATTTGGCACTATTTCTTTCTTCATACACCAATACAGAGTATTGCACCCTTTCTGCTATACACCACTGCTGGTTTGCAACAAATTTAACTCCCCAGCCAGCTTTTATTATTCACATTTTTGTGGATTTTCACAGATTCTGTCAATATGTGTTCATGTTCATTCAGCTGTTCTTAGACTCGTGTTTTATGAACTTAGGGATACAAACTAAAAAAACTTAAGTGCAGTGTTAAAAGGAGAATTCCGGCCAATTTTTACCTGAATCTTGATCGCTATATATCTCCGAGTACTGTCGATAGGAAAAAAAAAACTAGCAAAATCGGTGCTACCAAACTGGAGTTACTGCAGCTACGTCCAGAGCTCCCAGTTAGCTAAAATGCCAGTTGTTGGAGCATCTTATAAAGAGTGACTTTGTGCCTCTTAACAGACACAAATGCAATTAAAAGGTCTGTGCAACATGAACAGGGCCCTTACGTGACAACAAGATGCGTCCAAATGATGCCTGTGGCTTGCGCAGTAATAGCGTTACTGAAGGCTAGTTGTAGTCTCGCGCTGAAGTCCCGTTGGAATTCAGTTGTTGCAGGAAATGGTAAACAAACAAACGCAAACCACTTCTTTTCCACAATAGATCAACACGTTATTCTTACTCCAAGCTTTTTCCCTTGTGAACACCTCCGATCTTCACTCTTCACACATTACGCTCCGATCTGCACACTACTGTTTACCGACGGGAGAGAAAGCAGAAGCGAAGATGCCAGTCGGCCTGCTAGCAGGCCGAGCTAGCTACTGGCAGGATCGAGATAGGTGACAATACAAACTTTGAATTTAAGCGGTTTCTGTCAGAGTTGAAAACGCATCTTGTTGTCACATAAGGGCCCTGTTCATGTTGCATAGACATTTTAATGACATTTGTGTCTGTTAAGAGGCACAAAGGCACTCTTTATAAAATGCTCCGACAACTGGCATTTTAGCTAACTGGGAGCTCTGGAGGCAGCTGCAGCAACTCCAGTTTGCTAGTACCGATTTTGCTATTTTTTTTTTTTTCTATCGACAGTACTCTGAGATATATAGCGATCAAGCTTCAGGTAAAAATCGGCCAGAATTCTCCTTTAATGCTAATTTTTAAATGTTTTTACACACTGGAGTTTCAGAGTTTCTCTTCTTTTCCAGCAAACATGTACTAATCCTCTCTAACAAATACACACTCTCACACACCAGGTCGTACAAACAAACAAAGAAACTTTCAAACACACACAACTTCTCAATCCTGTACACACACTTCAATACCTGTGTTCCACATATCTCTCCAAACCCCCTGATGCTCTAACACAAATGCACACACTAACTCTGTAACACACATGAGTTCGAGCCATGCGTTGCCACGGGTAACGGGACTGTGTCAGTGGTGTACAGAGGAAATTAAATGGGTCATGAGAGGAGCAGAGTGGTGTGTGCAGCAGAGATAATGTTGAGCTGCCACACACTGCAGCATCTCCCGAACACGCGCTCACACACACACACACACACACACACACACACACACACACACACACACACACACACAGAAGACCTAAATGGTGAGTGACATAGTCCAGCAATGCAAACGGAGGGATTAAGTCTAATGAATAGATAAGTGTCATGAAAGCCATATGCCATGAATCAGCATGTCTGTGTGAGAGAGAGAGAGAGACTGTTGAAATGTGTTTGTATATGTGAAATGTAGTTAGGTTTTTAATGTAATCTGTTTACGTACGCATATTGTGTGTGTGTGTGTGTGTGTGTGTGTGTGTGTATAATAATGTGAACTAGGGGTTGCACAGACTTGTCCACTTTACTACTCCACAATGACGTTTTGAGCTTGACGTCCCTGATCATGTGGTTTTGTCACTAACAACATGAGGCTTTTCCCAATTCCCAACCTCCTCGACTCTTCGGGCTTGTGACCCGGAAATCGCTCTCAGCGCGTCATGTTAAAGGACATCCCAAATCCTAAAATGCACATTATCCTCACAAGGAGTGAGCATCGAGCATCGAGGATACACTGATGTATCCTCGCGGAAGACTTTTCACCCAACGCATGTAAACAAAGAGGCATACAAGAGTGAGAAGAGGAGGGAGAGAGAGAGAGAGAGAGAGAGAGAGAGAGAGAAAACCGGAGAGAGAGCGAGCGAGAGCGATAATATCCGCGGCTCTGTGGTTAATCTTACATTACGGATCGGGCCGGTCAAATCATACAAATTAACATTCTGATTAATAGCGGGTGTGTGAAATAATACACAATCAAAAAGGAAAATATTATTAATGTTCTCTAAAAGGTGAACAGAGAGCTGCTGTTGGACACACGGCTTCATTTGTAAGATCGTCTGAGAGACGCTCGAGAAACAGCAATTTAACTTCATTAGGATTATTTCAGAATCTAAAGGTCTAGTTCGGTTCACTCTGTCCAGTTTATAACTACAGTTAGTTTTGCTGCTTAAATATCCGACGATATCAGCTGCAGTGGCATTTCTGCGCGCATGGAAACATTTACAAGCAGCATATCTAGTCCTCAAAGAGAATTGCTATAGAAAACACTTGTACATTAATACAGTACATCATTTAAAAAGCAACGGAGCCTGCATGGACAGCAGAGGGGGGGGGTATCGAGGAGAGGAATCAGGGATGCACAAACTGGGAAATGGGAAAGGCCCATGGACGCCTAGAGAAAGCAACAGGTGATTGTTGGGTCAGTGCAGCAAACTAGCAGCGGTACATCAAGTGTGTGGAAATATTTCAATAAAGATGAGACCGGAGCCCTTTTCCAATTCCCAGTTTGTGCATCCCAGATTCCTCTCCTCTATTCCTCCCCTCGCGTCTTAGTCCCCCCCACTGGAGATCCAAGCCGAGGAGTCGAGGAAGAGCCTCGAGGAGAGAGGAGTCGAGGTAACAGCCATTTAACAAACACAAGACATCTCTTCCTCGGAGCAGTCATTAAAAGCGACGGCAATTAAATATGACGTGCAGCACAACTGCATCAGCTGTCTATTGTTTTGTCACACGCTGCATTTTATGATCTCTGTCAGAGGAGCAGAAGTGTTCAAGACAACTTCTATATTTACTTTGAATTGATTGAGAATGATTTCTGGGTCACAAGCCAGAGGATCGAGGAGTCGAGTAGGTACAAATTTGCTACTGTCATTAGCAACATTATAACAGCAGAATGTGTGTGTGTGTGTGTGTGTGTGTGTGTGTGTGTGTGTGTGTGTGTGTGAGAGACTGTGTTTGTGGAGCAGGTGCCTCAGCAAACAGGGGAGAGGAAATGAAAATAGCAGCAAAATAAAGTAAACTTAGCACAAAAAGTAAGGAAATTTGTGTTTGGTAGATTATTTCTCTGTGGTAACAATGCTTTTTGGCAATAAATCATATACCGTTGGAAAGCCTGGCACCTCCTCCTCATGCTGGTCACCAGCCTGGTCACACACTGCTGTGGGATGGCATCCCATTCTTCAACCAGCATTTGTCGCAAGTCAGCCAACGTGGTTGTGTTGGTCACTCTGGCATGAACAGCACGCCCAAGCTGATCCCACAAGTCTTCAATGGGGTTGAGGTCAGGACTGCTGGTTGAAGAATGGGATGCCATCCTACAGCAGTGTGTGACCAGGCTGGTGACCAACATGAGGAGGAGGTGCCAGGCTGCTGTGGCTGTGTATGGTTCTTCCACACGCTACTGAGGCTCCTGTTTGTGAAATGAATAAATTGCCAATGTGTCTTGTTTCTTCAAACTTCAATCATCCAATCCGCCAAACACCAAACGAGTCAATGGCAGAATAAGCTGTTTAGCATTGGCAGAGAAGATTTGGCAAATTTTTCATGGGCGCAACCCAAATACTCAGCGCTGCTGCTCATCCCACAAATGCATGTTCCTTACAAATGGGGCACAATTTGAAAGGGAACTAAACAGGCTTTCCAACGGTATAAGATTTATTGCCAAAAAGCAATGTTACCACAGAGAAATAATCTACCAAACACAAATTTTAAAAGTTTAAAAGTAGCTTTATATCACTTTGCCACGATTTAATTATATTTAAGAATAAACTGAAAACACTCCTCTTTGATAAAGCTTATAGTTAGGGAGTGAGTAGAGTAGAGGGAGGCAGGCCAGTACAACCCGATCCGGTTGGGGAGTTCTAGCCCGACCAGGCTCCTCTCCTTAACCTGTCTCTCTTAGTTAAGCTGTTATAATTCTAGACTGCTGGGGAAGTTCCTTCCTTCCTGTGACACACTGAGCTGCTCTCTCCTCTCTCTTTCCATTTGTTTCCATTTGTGTGCATCCATGTCCCAGAAATGCTTGTTACTAACCTAGCTCTGGGGAGTTTACTCCCCGGAGTCCTTATGTTTCTTTTCTCGCCCAGAATATTCCCTTGGATTAGTGTGACACCAAGATCTTGGTTGGAGCTGTCACTGTGGTCCTACGCTCTGCGGTGCCCTGCAGTGTCCGGCTGCGTCCTGCTGCGTCCTACTGCGTCCTGCTACGTCCACCCATGCTATGCTGTGCCACGCTACATCCTGTAACACCCTTCAGTGCCCTGCTATGACATGAATTACTACGACTACCATTTTTAGTCACTGTTCCATTATCTTTGTGACTATTATTGCCACTGTTCATCACATCCCCAACCGGCACCGTCAGACACCGCCTACCAAGAGCCTGGGTCTGCCGAGGTTTCTTCCTAAAAGGGAGTTTTTCCTCACCACTGTCGCATTAGCCACTGCTAATGCTTGCTCTTGGGGGAAATACTGGAATTTTTGGGGCTTTGTAAATTATAGAGTGTGGTGTAGACCTACTCTATCTGTAAAGTGTCTCAAGATAACTCTTGTTATGATTTGATACTATAAATACAATTGAATTGAAGATTGAATTGAATTGAAATCTTGCTAGACCATGTTGAGTTTGCAGAGCAGAAAATCTCATCAGAGAAGAAGTCATCGAGACCTTTGGGAAGCCCAAGGTAGCCTTTCGATTGGCTGCAAGTTTGGAAGCACTTGCTGAAACCAGTACAGCAAGAGACTGCTCTGACTCGAGGCTTTTACTAACCAAATATTGTACTTGAATTGATCTTACCAAGGATGACAGCAACAGTTCATGTCTAGAAATGTAAAATGTATAACCAAGTAACAAAACCATTCATTTCCAATCAACAGACAGTCTTTTTTTTCCAGACTAGGTTTGGAAATTACTGCTTATCTGCAAAATGGACAAATGGACACAATGCACCTGCATTGTTCACTTAGGGGCCATGGAAAAGACCACCCGTGAATGTGTTTGTGTGTGTGTGTGTGTGTGTGTGTGTGTGTGTGTGTGTGTGTGTGTGTGTGTGTGTGTGTACGCGCGCCTGTGTATGCTGTGATAGTGGTTGAATGTGACCTGAAGAAACAGTGATATCTGTGAGACTTGCAGGTGGTGACAGGCTTTCTAATTAACTGCATGCTGGGTTGTTGTACAGGATAATTAATTAACAAAATGACCCAAGGACTTTGAGTGTGTGTGTGTGTGTGTGTGTGTGTGTATAAAAACGTGTATTGGTGGGTGTTTTAAGACATGTCTTTTTCTGCACTGCAGCAGTGCATAATTGCATATGCAGGGAGGCTGATGAGTGTGCTTGTGTGTTTTCAGTGTGTGTGTGTGTGTGTGTGTGGGTGTGTGTGTGTGTGTGTCAAATAAAGATAGGGTGACTTGTTTGAACATTGTTGTCTAGTTTTTTTGTTGTGCATTCTAGCTCTGAGGCTAAACAGCAGGCTATCAGAAACAAAAGCATTCAAGTTACCATTATTCAGAGAATACTGAGGAGTAATCATCCAACAATAGGATGCCATTCAATGTTGGTCATGGGGGTGTTGCACTACATCCTAGCTCTGTGTGGTCAAATATACAACAGGTCACACCCAAGTAGCAACTTCCAGGCCTGAAAAGTGAAGCCAATGCGGAAGAGCTTTAAAATCTGCATTCTATCTAATTTCCAGCAGGGGGCGACTCCAGTGGCCTTGATTTACTACTTCAATAAACATTTCCATAATGAGTTCATGGTCTTAAATCGGTAGTTTCAAGTCTTTCTTCAATATAGCATGATGTTCATTTTGTAAATTATGGTCACAATTATTTCAAAATAGACGATTAAGCAGGGGATGATTTAGCGGCGTGGCTACACTCCGACCTGTCAATCAGGACAAAGACTTAGCAATGCTAACCATGGCACTGTGTACATTAGAATAGCCGTCAGCTTGTTTCCGGGTGTTGTCCATGTTTCACTGTGTTTTCACTTCATCAAAGTTAATCGGAACATTTGGTCGCCCAAAAATATCTTGTTTAGCGTTCAGTAGTACCTTGCTGACCAAGGCTAGCTAGCTAGCACTAGCATTAGCTGGTAACTTAAGAAAAATCTGTTGATTCTCAACCAGCTGTGTGTACTGCCGTAGATGCAGATGAATGGCGCCAGTACCCGGAGGTCTGTGTTTACCCACTGGCAAAACTCTGCCGGATGACTCGCGTCAGAAGGGTTGAAAATCGCATTAAACCATACACAACACTGGCTTAGACGCATTATACTCCGCAGTTCCACCCTTTTGTCCAAATATGGTCACTTCTGGCTCCAAAATACCAAGACAACGACAGCCAAAATACAAACTCCTGGCTTTAAAATAGCAGTTCACAAACCAATGACTGATTCTACATCCATTATTTTTACAGTCTATGGTCATGGCTGACCTAGTCTCGCATTGCCAGACCTTCCTCCACAGCGCTGCGGAGTGTCTGGCTAGTCCACACAACATTTCGGGATGGGAGAAAAACGTGCTCTGGTTTATTGGCATTTCTTTAAACCAATCACAATCGTCTTGGGCGGTGCTACTAAGTGTCGGACGGAGCCACGGTGCCGCTGCAAAATAGCCTTGAGCAGGTACTTGTTTTGGTGGAATATGTGTACGTTCAAAAGTTGTTTTAGTCGTGCAACAGAACACTCAGATTGGACAGATAGTCTAGCTAGCTGTCTGAGGAACAGTTAAGGAACCATAGTCCTCATAAATCCACCAGAGTTTACAATGCCAACACTAAGAAAGTGGAAGGTAATGGTCATCCGGCGGATGTCTGGCACCTGAACAATCCCGAAATTACGAAATTACAAATTATCCCAGTAACCATAGACTGGTGTTTTACAGGTGAAAATACGTCTAGATCTGTAAATTAAAACTGGGCTATATTTAGTTGAAAGTGAAACATTTAAAATGTCTAGAAATATGTCTAAAATAACTATTATTAACTACTCTTGTTACATGCAGTTATGACCTTCACATTGAACTCAATGGAACACACAATAAAAAAAAATAAAATCACCTGTAAAAAGTCAGATCTAAATGTTTTCTGAGAGCTGTTAACTGGTGTCAAAGCCAGATGCAAACTATTGTTTTGTGCATGCGTATACAGGAGCATGCCTACTTTTGTATACAGCATTAATCATCCTAATGGCAATTAATCTGGAGTTCATTAGTCTCACAGCAAGAGAAAATGGAATGTCCAGATGTTGGGCCTTGCCAGCCTTCATAATGATGCCGTTAAGGTTTATCTCAATTTTGACTGAACTTCAAACAACTATATTAATGATATTGTTTTCAATTTAACAGATTACCAATTTAAGATGTTAATCTCCCGCTGAGAATGATGCTGAGAATAATCTTAGAGGATATAGATAGAGGACCTAGTGTCTTAAATGTTATCAAACTACGCATTACACAGAATGAAACAACAATTTGTGTTTCTGAAGCTAAACTTAATCCCCAACACCCTATGCGTGTAGAATTAGGCCATTTTCAGGCTGATATCATGTAGTGGGAAACCCATTATGGAGGTCTTGGACAGGAGTGTCTTGCTAGTTTATGGTTTGACTAGTTGATGACAGTTGCGTATTTCTATCCAGCTGTTCCTTAGTCTTCCTGTCCCCTTCTCTATGATTATTGTCTGGATGTCTGTCTCTTCCTCTCTGTGGCATCTTTCAGTTTCCGTGCTCTCCTTTTTACATTCTCTCTCTCTCTGCTTCTCACTGCTTTGAGGAAACTCCAGCTGGCTCCAAGATCGACTCGCCCTCCTGTGGCGATCCCCTTAATAAGCCGTGTGCTCATCTTGCTGTCCCGTGGCGACGACGATCACACACCGGGTTTTGGCTCGTCTCAACTCCCCTAAGAGCTCAAACATTCCTTTATGCATGTACGCGCCCGCGTACACACACACACACACACACACACACACACACACACACTTGCTCTAACACTTCTCGGTTCGCCCTCACCACTCCAGTCTCTACTTGTCAGTCTGTGCTGCGATGAATATGCCAAACTACAGAGCCGGTGCTTGGCTTGGCTTCGACACCGGCCTCCTGCCGTGTGGTGATTACTTTGGGCCATGTGGGACTCAATCCAGAATTCCCCTGCTGGTCCAGCAATTTCTGGAATATCATCCAATTTAGGGAGGTGAAATCCAGAAACTGAAGTGTGTTGGAGTGAGTGTTTTGTGTCCGTATGTTTACATGTAGCCTATGTGTCTATACTGCATATGTATGCTTCTTCTCTCTTTCAAAGAAATTATGTTCGCTTGTTAGTTAGCTGGAGGTCTTAAAAAGCGTGTTGCAATGTGTTCATGTAAAAATACTTCAGTCTATTTTTGGTTTTTTGGTGCCAAACCACTTACTTTTTAAAAGGGGCACTCCAGCGATATAATTATTGTTATACTACAGTAAAGTTAAGGATCTTGCAAGACACAGAAAAAAGAATGGTAAGAATCGATGCAGCAGAGGCCAAGATATCTTGACTTTTAGGCCCAGGTATTAGTCAAGATCCCCAAACCTCAGAGCCTACATTTCCACAGTGCAACCTGAAAGCATCTTTCAATAGTCTCTCCCTCACCCTCATCTTTCCAATTCCACAACCCCAGTTTGAAATGCAGGCTTTCTAAAAACCTCCAAGTCTCCAAGCAAATAACCCTGATGACATTATCAGAGCCACATGGGACATACAGTACATACAGCTGGTTTGACAGACTGTCTGTGGAGTACCCTTTAATATAATATATTATAATCTCAAGGACAGACATCTTTGTATGTCTTTACAGTGTGTGTCTGTGCATGCCCACTTTCACAAATGCCTCTGAACTGTCATCAGTGAGCCTGCAGCAGATTAACCTGAGGCCTGACATCCTGCGTTCTACTGTTGTCCTATAAATGGATGTCTCCGCTCAATGTGGATATGGAAAAATGGAGAGAAATACTCACCTTTATTACACAAAAGGAGAATATGACACTCTCCAGAGCGATGCCGTTTATCACTTTGAGTTTAGCGGAAGCCCAAAGCCGGGGAAGCAAATTGCCACCAGCCACCTGCAATACACTGCTATGATAATGAGGAATTGATTGATTGATTATGATACGAATAATATGTGGTTTGGAGTAAAATTATTTTACCATTTACTCTATCCTTTTACACATTCACATTCTCTGCTCTATGTTCTTAGTTTAACGTGTGTTTTTATGTTTGCACAATAGAGTAGCACTTTTAATTTCCCTAAATGCACTTACAGTCACTACGTTTACATGCACATAATATTCCGGTTTGTGCCCTTATTCCGAAAAAGACGATATTCCAAGCTGTTTGCATGGCTAAGGGACCGTTCGGTATTCATGGAATGGACCACCGGAGGAAAATAGGGGAGGGTCATGTCTTTTTATGTTTTGCTGAGGGGAGGGTCATCCAACATTTTTTAGTCTAGGCGGGGTCACCCAACTTTTTTATTCATGAAAAGAGCAAAATTTCAAAGTGGCTTGTTTGGTGCATATTTATCCATGTAGCTCTCAGTCTCGGCCCCCTAGCAGATGGTCTGACCGCATACGCGGAGTTTGCTGGGGGGGGCAGGAGGAGCACTGCCCCCCTGGTGGCTCAAACAGGTAATTGCATTGTTTAAAAAATTAGATATTAAATAAATATCTTAAATAACACAAAACAACTAAATGGTGATAGGTAATACATCTGATTTCATATACTGCTTTGGTAAAAAAAAATATTACCTGGCTGACGATGGGAGCAGCAGGACGCAAAAAAACGAAAGTTACTGTTGCACTATGTCTGGATATCTTGCCGTGCCAACCTTGCAATAAAGGTTTCCTAAATGCCATGTATATAAATGTGATGTCAGCTTACTAATTGATTGCGGGTTTTGTGTAGATTTGGACTTTTATACATTTATTCCACTTTGTTTAAACAGCGAAGTGGAGAGGCCTCGTATGTCACGCTCGTATCGGCCTTCCTGGATACACCGTATCATTTACCTTTTTGTGGATCTACTGATCGCTGTGGATTACTTTTTTTTCGTGTCATTGGATTACGGCAAAATGCGGATCTTTTTTCTCAACGTGTCTTAACGTTTTATGGTGAGTTTGGAGAGGCATCTCAACAGAATGTACCTCCAACACTGATTGTTCACGGTTACATTTTAGTTGAATTTAAGCGTCTGTCTATTGCGTTCCAAAACAGCCGTGCTGTGATTAGATTTCATATGGGCGAATTGTTAAATTGTTACAATGTAACTTAAAAACTTTAAAAATAAACATATGTGTTTTGGAATATAATGTTCAGCTTCGGCAGCTTTACCTATGTGCTAAAATATACAATGACGATAGTGACAAGTCCATAGCAACCAGTGTTGAATTGGTTATATCCCAGCGTCCTTTGCTGAATGGTCTCAATGTTTTATTGTTTTATTTCATATGAATACTAGTTTACTAGAGGAGTAACTTAGTATTTGAAGTAATGCAGTAATGCATGAAGTGTGCATTTAGTTTCCATGCTTATTGTGTTTCCACAACAATGTTAGTGAGTAAATCTACTGAAATGGCCACCACACCATAACAGAGGAGTGTGATGTGTAAGATGAGAATGCAGAGGTTAACTCCTGTACATCATGGCTGTAAAAATGGTATCTGTACTTCTTTGTTAAGTGCAAACTTGCATGCGAGGGGAGGGTCATGCCTCTTTTTCAAATTGTTTTGGAGGGTCATAGGAAAATTATTACTGACGAGGGGAGAGTCATGTCTTTTTAGGTTAGAGGCCACAAAACTCCTCCGGTGGCCCCTTAATTAAATAACGAACAGTCCTTAATGAAAGTGAATATTCCACTAATACTCCCGTTTACATGTAGCCGTGCAAAATACAATTTTTTCAAAGTTTACCAGTGGTGGTGGACTTGCTGGACCTTGCGAACACAGCCTGCCTCTTTCATTCCTTCAACCAGCTTCTTGAAAAGGTCGGCGTAGTGGCCGGGTTGGAAGTGGGTAGAGCAGGCGCACATGTACATGGAGGTTTACGCCTCGATGCAGAGGTCCAGGGTTTGAATAATCTTTAAAATGGCGTAGCAATGTGTGCGCATTCCTGAAAATCTGTTGATATCCAAGTCCTTGATAATGTTTAAAAGGTCTCTTTCCTATCGGGTCTGCAGCCTGGCAAACTGTTGGCTGGTTGGTTTGTGTACAGCAACCATAGCAACGCACAGAGCTGACCATTAGCCTCCGGTGAAAACCCCAATTGAGAGGCATATTCTGAATGCGCTGTAGACGTATATGTCCAAAGAATGCCTCTAAAACCCGAATATAATAAAAATGCTATATTCGGAAAAAGGCCTTATTTAGAATATCCAACCGGAATATGCTGTTTACATGACCTAAATCAAATCCACAATATTGTCATATTTGGAATAATAGTGGAATATCAATTCTGATTCTAAATTCAGATTTAAATCTGGGTGCATTTTTCTTGTTTTCTAAGTAGGCTATTGCCGTGTTTCCGTTTAATCTGTACGAGAGAGAAGCGCATGCAAGGTTTTACATTGATTTGCGAACAGAAATAAGTCAGAAAACATTTTAATCACTTTAGCAGGTAACCATGCATCTGTTTGAAGTCCTAATAAATCCCCAAAACACACTTGGCTGGTAGAATAGTGTTACTTTTATCTCCATTTAAAATATGGTGCTGTGAATTGACACACGCATGTCTATGTGTACTCGCAGGTGTGTCTTCACAAATACTTTAATATTGCGACAAATTGTGCTTTTGAAAATTCTTTGCAAAAGTTGAACATGAGATGTCGCATGGCAGGGATGCTTGGATTACAGTATAGGCCTAGAATGGTATGAGTTATTTTCTCACCAATAGGACAGCACAGCCCAGTGGTTATGCACTTAACTACCATTCCACTCAAGTATTTTTCTTTTCAAACCCCACACTGAATAATGATTGAAATCTTGAGGTGGGAGGTTTGCTTTGTATTGGGGCTGTGATACTCATAATGCATGACCTCCTCATCTAAGCAGCTCACTGTGGTTGTTTGTTCTGTAATCATATCTCCCTGCAATTTATTTCAGGTTCATTTATCAGGGACAATACGCACTAATAGTACATAAATGAATGTAAAATGTGCCAGAATTAGCCTGGAGGCTATTGACAACTGTTGTACCTGGACTGGTAAGATACACACACACACACACACACACACACACACACACACACACACACACAGTTAAACTGTTAGACCAGACAACGCACAAGGCACAATAGCATAGACGTACATTTTTGGTAGACACATTGGTGTAATTTACGGGGGGAAGGAGGGGTTACAACTACAGATGTTCTGATACCGATACTGGTATCGGTATCGGCTCCGATACTGCCTAAAACGCTGGTATCGGGAAGTACTGGAGTTTATGCGCCGATCCGATACCACATAATAAAGCCCTAAAGAAAATCTACGTTAAAGTAGTTTATTTATGTTCTTTTTCCATTATAACTGACTGTCAAACTGCATAATAAAAGAAAGTTCTGGGGCGTTCATTGCTTGCATTTGTTCATGTTTCACAAAGAGTTTAACATGAGCCAGACGGACAACAAAGATAGAAATCATATCACATCCATACAGGGATAGTAGTATACACTTGTTAAAACATAATAAAATATATGACACACTGGTATCGGATCGGTACTCGGTATCGGCCGATACACAAGTTCAGGTATCAGAATCGGTATTGGGAAGCAAAAAATGGTATCGGGCCATCTCTAGTTACAACCCCCTCAATAATTATAAAGTTTAAAAAACATCAAAAGTTTTTGTTCCTTTTCAATATTTTTGCCGCTACTTTCGATGTTTTTCAAGGTTTTTTAAGACAGTTTTTTCGACGTTTGTTGCCTTTTTTTTTGTTTTTATTCAAAGTTTTTGGCGCCTTTTCCAACATTTGTTTCTCTTTTAGAGTTTCTTTTCGACAATTTTTTATTTGATGTTTTTGGCGCTTTTTTAAAAAAGTACATGCATACATGTCCCAGGACCTCCCTAGATAGTTATCTTCCTCCCTCCATCTTTCTATCTCTTATCCCTTAGCTTTACGTCTCCGCTGCTTCCACAATCCCACTTTCTGTTCCTTCTTTGTCCGTCTGTCTCTCCTCTTATGCCCTCACCCCTCTTTACCTGCCCTCACCACCTTCTTCTTTCGCTTCTTTATCTGACTCCCCCACCTCTCCACCTCTCTCCTCCTCTGTGTCTCCTGCTTCTCTGCCGTCTCTCTAGTCACATATGGTGTGAAGGCGGTGCCCTCTTGTGGCGATGTAACTTTGCTCATCTTACCAGGCTATTCACACTATTAATACTAATATTACAACAGCAACAACAACGACGACGACAGTAGAATGATACTGTAGTACAGCCGGATGCAGACTTGTCTTCTTCTCCCCAGGGGGCTCAGTCATGTGACCCATTTCCTAGAGGAAGTTACAAAATAACCAAATAAAGCTGCAGTTGGCTTACACAAACATATCTTCTGAGCCCTCGGTTCAAAGATTTTCACTTTTCTTTTCTTTGTCACACAAACACATAAAATGAAAACACACCATTCAATCTTTTTTCTAATAAGCTGCCGTTCAAAACAGGATCATCTCTACTTACAATTTGTGGTTATTTAATTTCCGGCATTGATGGTGGTAGTTCGCTTTTGTCACTGAAATTCTCATTCTCTCATTAGTCTACTCAACCATCCAATAGCATCCCATGTAGTTGAGCGTGCATGAACTCATTTGAACTCAGAATGCACATTCAACGGCTCCTTTTTGAATGCAGACCAGCTTTTACATTTCTTACCAAGCTGTCTTTGTAATGAAGGTGGACTGGAATACAAGGTCCTAGGCCAATTCCTCAAATCACCTGCCTGTTCCTTGTTGCTTTTTATTACAACTCACTTTTGGAAGTCACATTTAGGAATTATGCCAACAATAGAAAGCTCTGAAAAAGTCCTTCAAACCATACGACGAAATGGGTCGTTTATCCCTACCCTCTAATACGACCCACGGGAGTGTTTCATAAAATAGCGCCCCTAGAGGTGGTGGAAATACAACCTCATATCTAACCCAGAGAACGTCAGTCGCATTTTTGAACGTAAAGGTCGCGATTTTAAACACATCTTTAACGTCGTGAAATGGTTGCAGTTTGGTTATGTTTAGGTACTAAAACTACTTAGTAAAATTTAGAAAAAGATAGTGGTTTAGGTTAAAATCAGATGTTACCTCACTTACTGAAGGTTATGCACGTGACACTGAGCGTGATGTTCATTAAGTAAAAAAAAAACCCCCGCACCTTTTACTTTAATTTTCAAACGGGACCCGAACCCTGCATTCCCGGGTGAAGGTACTATGTTTTTTTGACCCATCCTTTCCGCCGAATATCTTTCATTTCGGCCGGATGTCCGTCACCTTCCTCTATCTTTGTTTTGGAATTTTAATCTCCGGTGGATGTATGATGACTATCATGGTTAACTGCTCCTCAGATCTCTGCAGGGTAAATCCAGACAGCTAGCTAGACTATCTGTCCAATCTGAGTTTTCTGTTGCACGACTAAAACAACTTTTGAACGTACACATGTTCCACCAAAACAAGTTCCTTCCCGAGACTTTTTTGCAGCGGCACCGTTGCTCCGTCCGGCACTTAGCGCCACACAAGAAGGTTGTGATTGGTTTAAAGAAATGCCAATAAACCAGAGCACGTTTCTCTCCCATCCCAGAATGCTGTGTGGACTAGCCAGACCCATCTCCGCAGCGCTGTGGAGGAAGGTCTGGCAATGCGAGACTATCTTACTTCCTGCTACGGCCACTATTGGGCGCTGCCACTGGAAACGTAAATATAGGCTGTAACTGCATGTACAAAGGACCTCTGGGACCGTTTGTCAGGGAAGGCCTAGTCTATATCCTTGACGGTCCACTTCAGACCCTCCTCCGCTCCGCAGCGTGCGGATGGTCTGGCAAAGCAAGAGTAGGGGAGGCCAGGCTCTGATAAATATGTGGATTGTATAGGGAGTTTTAAAGTGGATATTTTTAAAATCAAGGCGGTTTCTATTTAATGATCTTTACACACAGAACAAAGCAAGATAAAGATAGAAATGAAAGAATTAGACATTCACAATCATTCCCTGAACAGTACAGTTTAATGAGTGCTCCATTGCTCTCTCACCTCTCACCAGCCCTGTCTTTCCACAGCACCTTTAGGTGTTAACAGTATATTTCTGAGTCAGTATGCACCTGACTACATGCTAAAAGGGAGCTTTATTTTAGGACAAAAGCATTTCATATCCATGGTGTCAGGCAAAGGATGTATTGGGAATTATGCAAATTATCTTGTCTGCAACAATGCACCACAAACATCCAAGAGTAACGGTAACAACAGGAAATGGTGATGTAGATCGGGATGAGAAACAGACAATAGCGGAAGATAAGTAGCAACATCCAATCAATTTAGAGTTTGTAACAGCAAAACCCCCAACGCCGCTCACTCTTCTCTTCACAAGTTTCATTTCATTTGAGTAAAATACAACTCATACAACATAATGACTGAAAATGGCAGCAGCAAGCCTTCATCAGTCCACTTGCCAGCCATCCACTCAAACACAACAACAAAAAGTATCATTTGGAATAGATTATCTTGTATCAATTGACATCCTTTCAAAATGCAGTGTAATGTAAATGTAAACTGTTGCTTGTGTTGGATGAAACCACAACTTTGTTGGCTATAGGTAAATATTATCATCAACCGCTCTAAATGACTGGGAATACAGTATGTGTATGACTACCTGAGTCACCAGAATCACAAATCAAAGGCTCTTTTAAGAGCCACACAAGGTTAACTAAATCAATGATCATTAAAAAGATGCTCAAGACCTAAAGAAAGAAAGAAAGAAACAAACAAAGCTCCAAAGCGTCTTTTGAATGGCAAGTTGAGTTTCAAAGCTCTTCTAGATGGTTCTCTCCACAAGACTAAAGATATTTGCATGTACTATCAATGTGAGTCTCAAATACCACTTGATTATTAAGAACTTGAAAATTATCCCTTTTAAAGTAAATTCATAACAGATATAAAATGTGTGATTACTTTGCGATGAATCACAGGTTAACTATGGACAATCATACAATTAAATATTTTAATTGATTGACAGTATATTGACGGTAATATATATATATATATATATATATATATATATATATATATATATATATATTATTGTAAGGATCCATGTATGGACTGAAAGTTGTGTTAGATCTAAAGTACAGGTTAATAATCTATAACATTACATTTAGATTAGCGGTATGTTGCTGCAAAGGTTAGGGTTACATATTTCCTGAGGTTAAATAAAGAGAAAAAGTGACGCACATATTAAACTCCAATCAAGGAACCTGGCTTCCCTGGGGTTTGATAAAGTGCCTGGCAACCACTGCTCACTCCACCTGAGACCCACACACACACAGCTTTCACTAATTGACCGGAGCTACATAAAACAGATAAACACGCATACACACACACACACACAGTTGCCATGAATACAGACACTGAATCACAAAATTGCAAGCAATTCTACAATACAGAGACATTAGATTACACCGATTAGGGAGAGACACACAGGCACAGCATCATCATAAAATGACATTACTTGTTGTTCGCACATGTGTAGCACACATAATAATGAAATAGCACAATGTGGTGTCACCATAAAACACAGCGCATTCAAGCCGGAGCGTGGAGTTCACTTTGCGGTGAAAACAAAAGACTTTCACCCAGGAAACACTTTGTTCCTCTGGAGTTAGGGCTGCACGATATTAGAAAAATATCTAATTGTGATTATTTTGACTGATATTGCAATTGCGATATGATTCACGATATTGGAGGGAATGATCATTTTTGTATCATTATTCTCATTTTCATTGAAAAATATAAAAAAAAAATGATTGAAGTGTGATTTTTTGCGAGGATCTGTAACAAACAGATTTTTTCTTTAGTCTGTAAGATAGCATTTGTATGCCGGGATGTCTCTGCAGCACCACAATATTTTAGAATGGTTTGACGCATGTTTTGCCTTTAACAAATATTGCCCCCTCCTGCGATTTGGATATTGCACTAGTTCATTGTGATTTCGATAAAATTGCGATTAATTGTACAGCCCTATCTGGAGTGTTTTAAACACCTAAACTTAACTGTCATCGTTGCATGACGCTCACTTTTTCTGGCTATACTCCACTACCACGGCCCCTGAAAGGAGCGCCTGTGCCTGTACCCGGCTCGCAGTCACTCCCACGCATCACCCCCAACTGAACCCTGCAGATATCCATGCCTAGATACATCCCTTTGTGATTTTGTTTTTGACACAATTGTCAAATGACTTATTATGAATCTATATAACCAGAACAAAAGAAAAAGAAAAATGGAGCCAATCAGAAGAAGGGAAGAGGATGTGGGAATTCATGACATGTCTGAGAGGGTGGACCTTGGCTGGAATTCAATTAAATCAACAGACTGAAAAACTGTCCAGCAATAGCCACATGGCCTATACGGAGGTTTTACATGTGATTCTCAGAAAAAAGGCTTTAGACAGAGATAACTCGATGCATGTACATTCACCTGTTCTGAGACTTCTGAAAGCTTCTAATGCCTTGGTGTGAGTGAACATGTTGTATTGAGAAAATGCAGTTATTATATTTCATCAGATGTGTTAATTCAAAGTATGTGATTTAATTGACCTTTGTGCATGGCCAGAACTTTATGCTCTCTATATGGATTATCGACTGGCCACATAGGTGCTCACACGGTTGGGTTTGTCCATTGACAATTCCAATTGAAAAAGTGTATTCAAACCAGACAACTGCATCCTCAATACTGTTGGATAAAAAATAGAGAAAGGAAGCATTACTTTGCGCAATTCTACTATGAACAGAAAGTAGAAGAAATATGGCTGGAAGATGCACACAATATTTTCTGTCTGTACTGCAGCCAGTTATGTTTTATATTACAGCAGTCTCGGTCAAGACTACAGTTTCAGCCCAAACACAGGCCCGGCGATTGCTATAGGCGAACTAGGCGATTGCCTATGGCGTCAAATGTGTTGGGGGCGCTGTGGCGCACCTTAGGTCTACTTCTCATTAATAATAGAATTAGAATGACAAGCGAAATGTGACGTTTCCAGTCTATGGGTCAGACTCAAACACACGGAGCTCTGAAGCAGACCTGTGCGTCGCTTAGTGTCCACTCTCGCTGTAAAAATAGAGACGAGAAGCAGCACAGACCATGGAGCTGCTGCAGCGCACCTTCCATGGTCTGTGCAGCTTCAGATTTATAATGGACGTGCTCTGCTGTGGGCATGCTGCGGCAGATGTGTCCCGTTTGTGCTCCGTGTGTTTCTGCAGTAGGTCTAGTTTCGGTTCTCCACCTCCGATGTAGAGCAGTGTACAGCCACGTCCCTAAACTTTGTCTCATTCAGAGACCAGGGACCCAAACGGGGCTTTGTGTCTGTCAGAAGGTCTGAGATCTACCGTATCAGCAGAGCAATCACGTGATGCACAGCAGACTATGGTGCAAGTGGATTATTTTCTGAAATATAGTGACTTTATTCTTGTAATAGCCTATTATCACTTACTTCCCCAACAAAAGACACAAAAGAGGAGGGAGGAGTAAATAATGTCTAAGCTACATGTGTGGTGACTCAGATTTAATTAGAGAAGTCGATCTACAGGAGAATAAATAGATGAAAGCAATACAGAATGCCTGACAGCCTTACTGCTAAATATTTCAACATGTTTTTATATTTGGATATTTGTAATCTATGTTTCCCTTTTCATAAAGATATTTCCAGCATAAATTGATTCAGAAAAAGGTAGAACTAGGTGCATAAAAATTCACCGGAATGCAGGAAATTAAGTGTTTAATGCTCAAAATTTTCAGGGGGTGGACCCCAGACCCCCCATCATAAGTCACCTTACACATAAATCTGGAAACATAACCTTGACCTTTGGGTTGCCAGACCAATTATGATTAGACCAAATGTTGGTGCCATCTAACTTACATGCAAGCTAGAAACTAAAATCAACATACATTGCTACTCTATTGCTGACACAGCACTGTGAAGATCTGGCAATGCGAGACTGGGGCAACCAAAGGGCAAGAGCCGGCTTTGCCCAAACACGTCAAATACTACTTAAAAAATATTGAAACAAGGTCACCACTATTTATAACGGATATTTTGACAGCAGTCATTAAAAGGAAAACCGACTTCTCAAACTGCACAACAGCCAACCCAAATGTCTGAAATGCCAACCCGGCCAAATGTCTGGCCAATCAAATGTCTGGCCAATCAAATACTGACGCTTGGTCAGTAGCTCAGATACTGACGCACAATGCACCCTTTAGCATCTGTATGGAACGCACCGGGCAGAGCAGCAGCTCGGCAGCTGCGCTGTAGGATGATGTAGTATGAAGAGCGACGATCATAGCGAGCAGTATGAAAGACTGAAAACCTGCATAAGGAGGTTGGTTGGGGTGGTGGATGGGTAAAACAACAACAAGGGACTTTTTACCTTATTGTCCCACGTGTCACCAAAACGTAAATTTTGTGAACCCACCTACAAACTTCTCCTAAACCTAACTAAGTGGTTTTACCCTGCACATTGAAAAATGACGCAATTGGGGTTCTGACCCGGAGAGTCAAAAAATGACGCCAAGGGGTCCTAATCAAGTGCGTTAAAAAATTACGGCAAAAGGGTAGCCAGAGCTTCAAATATCAGGATTACATTGGAATTAGTTGAAAGCCCCCTGGGTCTGAGTAAGACGCTAAAGGAGACTGACCAAGCATCGTTTTTTGACGCGCTGGGAGTGAGACAGTGTTGTAAATGCCACAAAAAAAAAACAGTGTCCGACAACCAAATCGTTGACCGCAATTATTCAGGCATTGTGACCCCCTTCAAACTTCACGTCACACTAATCCGTAGAGTATCTGCCCATTTTACCACACAGCGTGTGCAGGTACAGGGCTCGGCGACATCAAAGTAATTTTGACAGCATACACAGACATGAGCTGATGGGCACTTCAACCATGACGTGGTTTAGTGTTGTTCTGTAAGGCTAGCCTTGGTGTCTGCTTCCTTTTTGTCCTTCACTGCCTTCCTCCTCCTCTACTTTCCCCTCACTGGCCTCCCTGCTCTAGCTTAAAGCAGCAGCAATACACATGTACAACATGATGCATACTGCTAAAAACAATGGGCCCTTCTTATCTTAATGTATTCCTTATATACCCTGAGATGGAGTTTAACTGGTTATCTCTCATACACACACACACACACACACACACACACACACACACACACACACACACACACAATACTATACTCTATGTACACACCTCATTAACCTGGAGAGAAGCTCTTAATGCGCAGGAAGCTTTCCACTCCATTAGCCAATGTCATTATTGCAGGTACTTGGATTGTAGATAGGAATATGTGCTTTCAGTCAGATAGTGGAACAGGTATGCACATTGAAATAAGTAATATGAATAGCTGAGAGAGTCTAATTTGTACAGTGAAAAGGAAGGGGCATCCTAAAAGAGCTTTGCACACAAATCTCCCAGAAGTCAGTTCTGCCTCCATCATGGACTATTTTCTGAATGAAACGTGGGCAGGGAAAAAGATTCTTTAAGAAAACAACTATTATAAGAAAACAAATTGAACAGCAGTCTTGCCTAAGTCATTGACCTATTTGCCCCAGTTACTGTTCCATATTACATTTTTTTTTTTACCATAGGAAGGAAAAATAAAACTGCAATTGCCAACATCGACATTTGACATTGACTCATACAACCACTTCAACTCTTTGTACACAAGGAGTTACTCAGAAATATGTGAGAAAGGGCCTGCCATAAAAATGACCCTTAAATTCAGGAAGTTGTTAACTTCAAAATTTGAAAATAAACCAATGCATTTTTCTATCGATAGGTGGTTAGTGCAATAAGTGTTTTATATCCTCTATGTTTTTGGAAATACTTTCCCTTTCAGCCGGACAAGATCATTTGTCAGTGCCTTCCAAAATCATTGCTCAGGCTGTTATCTTGAACCATTCGTACATATACTGTAGCTATGACAATTAATGCCCTGTAATTCATATGTATTCCATGAATTAATTACTGTATGCACGACATAGACAGCTGCTGTATAAGAGAAGACCTGCTTAGAGAGGAAGTCAGGTGAATGGATGGGTTCTAAAACACAGGGCTTTCAAGCAGGGGAGCGGAGTCGGTGTCCGGAAGAAGTTAAGGGGAAAACACAAAACTTTCACCCAGGAAATGGGTGTTCATGTCCTGGGAGTAATACATAAGGGGGCTGGTGTTTTAAAACTAACCACAACCTTAAATAGTTGTTTGGCTGCCTAAAATGAACAGTCGTCACTGCAGGACAGTCACCTTTTGTCAGCTAAACTAAACAGCAACGGCCGCCATAATTTGGTAGGATTTCATACGAATTGCTGTTCATTAGTTTTTGTACGATATCACACGGATCCGTTCATGGAATATGTTGCATTGCAAAACACCATTACAAAATAAATCATTTTCTCATCAGGTTGTTTTGTCATGTGTAGGTTAAAAAATATATGTTTGGGTTGAATAAGGGTCTTTCTTGTTAGGGTCGATCATTTTGTTGACCTATCCATCCACCCGAACCTGCCAACTTTGTGGCTATATGACAACATCCCACTACTTCTTCCTTTGCTCCTGACAAACAAGACTCTTAATTCCTACAGCCACTAGAGGCCACTTAAAAGTTAACAAAAGTCGTTATTGGACATTTGCTGAAAGAACAAATGCTGTCGTTTTTCTTGGAAGGACAGGCTTGGTTAGTAAAGTAAACCATTCTAAGACACTGGAAATCCAAATAGGATTGTTGTCTACTCACTATAGCATTCACTTGAACAATGAAATGACATCGGCAAAGCTTAGGCAAACATGTGTCTGGTCAGTAGGGGGCAGGGGAACACAAAAACAAGCAGTTAACTTACCAAGTTATGACTTACCTTTTAGCAAACACCTACTTACCTATGCATCTATCAGTCTTTCAAAATGTTATTAGCTCCTGTGCAGGGAGCAGCTTCCCATCATTTTATACAAAGCAGCATATCACTGAGTCAACTGATTCAATGCATTATTAAAAAGCTGCTTAATGCATGCTGTAATACATATTTATTGGCTATGTAGTAACATAAGTCTCTGACAGCTGTGTTTATTACACTTTTAAAAAAACTGTGATGTATGTGACTGACTGTGTCAAACATCAGTGATTAAGATATTTCATGGTCAGTAATGATGACAGGAAAACAGAAAAGTGCACATTACACACTAATATTTAGAAGTTTCATAGTGGCAGACTAGAAGAACAGGGAGCCGGCAATGACAGCAGTGAATCATGTCAAAAATTGTCTTTTTTTTTCCTGTACTCTCTCTTTTATGTGGTCCTTTAGCTCTGTACACACACACACACACAATCACAGCTTTCAACAAAACCAATAACTTATTTTCTCTCACTCTCCATCCTTTCTCCCTCTCCATTTGTTCACAGATGTCTGAACTTATCCTGCCTTTGCTGCCCACACACACACACACACACACACACACACACACACACACAAGCAGGGTTTCATTCACAAAAGCAGTCACTGTGCTCCATCAGAGACCAAAGCAGAGTCCAGGCACTCAGTCACTGTCAGTGATGGAGACAGAGCCTGGAGACTGTTGAAGCAAACTGCAGCCAGCAGAAACACACAGCCAGGTCTTTTAGACGCTCTTCAACAGTGAACAGACCAAACTCGCATGTCATTCCACTGAAGATTGTATGACTTTTCAGCAATTGTATGTCATTATAGTGTCTAGAAACTTATTTGTCATCATATTTCCTGGAAAAATACAAAATAAGCCACTTTATAGTGCACGAGGAAGCTCAAAGGAAGATGAGGGCAGGGGATTGAGTTGATCATTGCAGTTGTAGCTTGAGTTGTGAGCACTGAGAGCACTTAAAGCTTTAGTGCGTACCTTTTTGATTAATGAACGTCCGTTACATTCAAGCCATCGCCAAATGAATGGTTACAAAGCTAATTAAGACTATCAGCTCCACACAACTCTCTGTATTTCTCAGTATGACTATGTTCAGAAGATTGTGTCGTCCGGTGACTTTCCCACGCAGAAACTTGAGTGAAGATAATGACCTCTTCTGTAGAGTCCATCATGGTTTTTTATGGTCCATTATGGCTGACAGATTTGTTGTCATTACTTAGAATTCCTCATGGGGGCGGCAGAAACTACACACTATAGCTTTAACTGTATGTATCTGAGCCGCAGTATACCATATTCAGTGTGTACTAGCAATTCATGAGATGTACTGCATCGTAGTTTATGATATATGTATAGTTATCTTAACATATGTGATTGAGCCTTTAGACAAATCATTGTTCATCCAACCAGCCTCTCAATTTTGAAACGTTTTTGATTATTTCACCATTTACTAGGGGTGGAACGGTACACTGAAGTCACGGTTCGGTTCATACCTCGGTTCAGACATCAGGGTTCGGTACAATGGAGGGAAAAGCATAACAAAAATGCAGAAGGCACATTTTTTTTATTGTGCATGTCTCAGGCTGTACCACCTAGTGTGATCCAGTCTCTCCCCTGAGCTAGCTGCACCAGCCTGAAGCGTATAAAGTAAGATGTAAACAGTAGCCTAAACAATAAGTAGGCTACCCCACATCATGTCCAGACTCCATCTGGAACTTGTAAACAAAATAAGACAATCAGCTAGGTAGTAGTGTGATATGGGAGACAAGCGCTGCTCTCATATGTGAATGCACAGAGCAGGGGTGTTAAAAGAGCAGCTTCTTACACAGAGCAGTTGGCGAATTGTGGCGTTAGCTTCACATGCTAACCGCGGAGCTAGCAGCAAACAGCGAAGCTAACGACGGAGCTAACAGCTAACGGCGGAGCTAAAAGCGGAGCTAACAGCGGAGCAAACAGCGGAGCAAATTGGCCTGGAAGCCATTTGTGTTCGAGGCAAGAAGGGATACAGCTACAGTACATCCGTGTTTGGTTGTATATGGAAGGGACTAGTTTGCTTTGTGTGGACCAGAGTGATGGAGAAAGACATGGCTCTGGTCTGGACTCACTGGACCGACTTGACGTGTAGGCGGAGCACAGGAGCTTCAGAGCTAAGGCGGGGCTACAGATTAGGTGTCCCTAAGAAACGCGTATCTAACAGTAGTTCCACATTACATTAATTAATTTGCACGCAAGTTTTATTTATTTTTATACCGTGTATTCTCCGTGTAAATTCATGCACCGAACCGAGACGCCCGTACCGTTTCGGTTCAATACGAATACATGTACCGTTCCACCCCTACTATTCACTGAAGAGTGTAACTTGTGACCAAGAGAGTAAAAAGTAAAAAGCAACACACTGTGTGCCTCAAATCAGTTCAATAATGAATGATTGAGCAATATGTCAATAGTATAAAAACTGACATAAAATGATTGAAAAGTTGAAAAAGCTGGATGGAACGACAGAAGGTTTAGCTTTTTCAATTTCAGAATCCCTTTCCAATGAGTTTGCCTGAGACACAGCCGAAAGCTCCTCTGCCTAATTCACTTTTGGGCCCCGGGGACCCAAACAAAGTAAAAACAATTCCTTTGACCGTGAAATGCAATTTTCCCCATTTTTTTCATCAAAATAAAAGTACAGCATATGTGGCGCACATCAAAACCACCATTTTATCCCCGTTAAAAGGTTTTTAATAAATGTCAAAGTAGAACAAACTTTCTCCACCTTGTAGTTACTGCACTGCTCATTGTAAGCTTAAAGAGAGCTACTGTAGACATACCTAAATATTTTCCTCTTAGGTTTTAGATTCACCAGGTTACGTATGCGACAGTAAGAAATGAGAAATATATTATAGGTCAATGTATGGCTACAGTTACATTACACACTGCATTACTCTTTGTCCCAATCTTTCATGCCTGCATTTACAAGAAAGGAGTTTAAGACAGAACAGTTAAACAAAGCACATAAGGCACAGTGGGAGTATAACTGCAGTAAAACACTGCAGTAATGAAAACTTCAAGAAAATTGTTATGATTGGCTGGCAGGTATCTGTTAAAATAGTATAACAGAACACCACAACAGGTAGTCATAGCAACAGTACTTACTTAAGTAAATACTTTCTAATATTTGCTGACTCAAATAAAAAAATACTTCATTTAATCATGTCTCTTTTTGCGTGTGCTAAGTGGCCAAGGTGAACATGATAAAAGATTCTGGAAAAAAAAATAACAGACTCGCTACCATCATTGTTCTATATGAGCACACTTTGATATGTATTATTGCTTACAGTACATACAGCATCCATGGCTACAGTAAACCTCTTAAAGTCTAGTCAACTAAAACCATGTGCAAACCCAACACGTCCTCATGCCTGAAAAACACACTAGGTTCATTGCCAACGACTCCCAAAACGACATATCTGACCGTATATATGACCTTATAAAACTGGTAGCTCAACTCAAATCCATTTGATTTGTTCATAGCCGTGATATAATAACCATATACAACGGCTATGATTCGAATTTCTTTGGACAATAAGTATCACTCCGCGTCTGGGGAAAAAACGCGAGACTAACGTCCATGACATGACCTAGAGCTGGTTTAATATTGGCAAATTATCCCTTTTAAGTGTACGCTATGTTTAAAATATTTTTACCACTTTACCTTGCTGTCAGACAACCCTTTTCGACAGGGAACTGAAGCCGTTATCTATGCTCTCTTCTCCATTAACAAAAACAGCAATTTTACCTCGCAGAAAACAGGAGGTGCTGTCTCGATCGGTTAGTTTGTATGTGTTATTGTGTGCCTTGTCTCAGGCGTAATACGTCACTAAATTAACTATGTCCGTAACAAAAAAAAAAGTCACCGTTGACTTTTTTACACGGTACACAAACACTGGTTTCCTGGGTTACAATCCTGTGTTTGTTTGATCCTCCCCCCAAGCCGACCAACCTCCCTACGCGGATTTTGGGGCTCCTATACTACATCACCTTACTTCCTCGTTTGTTCCTTTGTTTGCTCCCCAGGATATTTATTACGGCCACAGGAGGCCACTGCCTAACAACAAACGTAAATATGGGTCGTTATAAGCTGCTTGCAGAATTGACATATATAGCCGTTTTTGTGGTGAGGACAGTCTGGTGAACCACAGTCTCCACTGTAAAAAATCAGTGTCAATGCTTTGAACACCATCCATATATCCCAGCGTCCACCATACTGCAGTAAAATACCGTAATATGCCACAAATAAACTTACAACCATTTTTTTTTATTTTACTACTAAGTAAACAAAGAAACAGGAATTGTATTTGGCCTTGGGTTAAGAAAATGAATCTAGCGCTACGTTATGGGCAAAAAGGAAGTATTTTAAAGTATTTTACTTTAATGGGGGAAAAATGACAAAGAAAATTGCTAATTCCTAGACAACAAACACAGCACAGAACAATAAAGGCATGTGCCAAACAAACCAGCAACCAATTAAGATAAAGAGCAACTAAAGATACAAAAGAACAGGGTCTGACCAAGCAATTTATGTACTGTATCTAACATGAAGGGAAACGGTCAAACAAGAATGTGCATGGACTGAAATTGAAAGGGAGTACCTGAATTAAAATAGCTCTAGTGGAGAAAATGAATTTGTAGAAACCGTGCAAAATGTAGGGAGAGAAAACTTGCAGGAGACTGGTAAACAGCTAACCAACATTCTCATTTGTATTCACAGTAACACGGCTGAAGTGAGTTATGTGCAGCAGCTTGAGCAGGGCTCATTTGTGAGTCATAAAAAATGATATTCAGTAGAAATGTAGTGACCTCTGGCCTAGGGAAAATGTAAAATTGATCAAATTAAGTTGTCAACTTAGTCAAATTAGTCACATTAAATTACATTAATTCTTGGCCTTGACATTCCTTAGGGGGTGAAAATATGTGACCAGGAGTGAATGGTCATTATTGCAATATACTTCAACATTATGTTGTTTTTTCGGCCAAAAACATATTCTTGGAGTGGTAATAAAGTTGGCCTTGAACCCAGAGCCTCTGAAATAAACCCTGAGGCAGCGAGCGTCATCGCCAGCGCTCCGCTGTCTCCCCATTACTCGAGTGACTGACAGAGCGCGGAGGCCTGTTTTGTATACCTGATGGAGCAGAGACACCAGACCAACAGTTTGTCTACATTCACCAGATTAATGTGCAGCTACTTGAAACACTGGCACCCAAGGTTTTCTTGATATGAGTGAGACTTACACAAACAAAGCCATTGTGTGCATTGCGTTTTACGAATATAATCATCTCATTATACAAAGTACAGTTCTACAAAATGTTTAACATAAATAAAACATACTTCACTATTTTAGCATTGCACTCAAACTCTGTTGGACCCGTGAAGGACGGTTTAAAGCAAAACTATCAAAATATATGCAGCAGAGGCAACTAGATCATCTGTCATATTCCTGTCTAGTTGCACACATTACCCACAATGCAACTTGACCGACAACAATTCCATTGGGGATTCGTGTGTGTATGTAGGAGTCATAGAAAAGCAATGGATAGAAAGCCCATACCCATTCAAATAAATGTAGCAGTATGGTCAGAGCGGCGGCCATTTTTATGTGTACCTGTGACGGCCACAGCCACACAGCCATCTTAAAAAAGTGGTAACCTTTTGCACTTATACGTTATTTTCTTTCTTGTAACCCTTATTTCTTTTAAGCTCACCAGTTTGAAGGTTCCACACTCAGAGATGTTTTCAGGCAGTCTGCTGGGCAAAAGGGTGGAACCTGGAGCAAGAGCTGTTTTATAGGGGAGGGGGCCTAATTGGACACTACCACTACTCGCCGTGTCATGGGGGAGCATCATTCTTTCTTTTTTGATTACTTTTTGCTCGATATACATTATATCACGTATTTTTCTTTTGGTCAATAATAAGCTAAGTATACATTTTTTGGTGTTTTGATTGTTATTTGTAGTTTAATTAGTAATATTTTATTGTTAGTTTCCCCTTTTGTGTCAAACCTGGTCTAATCAGCCAGTATAGCCCCTTTGTCTCATGTTTGTTAGGTCAGTTATATGTTGAGCTTGTTCCGTTAAGTGCTTTTGTTGCCTTCTGTTTAGTTGACTGTCTGAGTCTTTTTTTGGGCCCAGAACTTATCTTAATTTTTGTTGTTAATTTGGCTATTTTTAGGGGGAAAAAAACCTTCCTTTTTATAAACTTACCTGTGACTCCTTGTGCCTTAGGGCTTGGTCCCCTAAACCATTACCACGGCAACGTATAAACCGACTTGAGGCAAGTCGTGGAGGTGAGGTTTTATAATAATGGACAAACTACAAGTGGAGTAGTAACGTTAAGAGGCAGACAGCCAGCCACTAAATGAGTCAAAGTGAGCAAGTTAGCCAACTAGCAAGTCGTCTACTGGCTGGCTGGCTGGCTGGTTCCACCCTACGTTCATGCTGCATTGGTTACAGAGAACAGAGATGTATAGTAACGAAGTAGAACTACTTCACTACTGTACTTAAGTATTAAAAGGCTGTATCTGTACTCTGCTGGAGTATTATTTTTTCTCCTACTTCCACTTTTACTTCAGTACATATTTTCAATGAGTTTAATACTTTTACTCCGATACATTTTTTATGTGCTGCATCGTTACTCGTTACTGTTGTGAATTCCTCACGCTATGGAGACTGTGTAGTTTACAACGTGCGTAGTTATGGCTACGTTAGTTACGTACGCTATTTACGTAAGTTACGTAAGAAATCCCAGAGATCGCCTCGTGTTTCTTTTCATTACGGCGGTTGCATGTTCAGAAGTCAGAGATGCTGTAAGTTTGTACTCTTTCTATTTAGCTATTGTTGCAGCAGATTAAGCTATTTCTGTGTTTACTGTAGTACTTCCACTTAAGTGTGGTGCTTATAGAGCACTTCAACTGCTACTCAAGTCACTTTTTTGATAGAGCACTTGTACTTTTACTCAAGTCTGGGTCTCTAGTACTTTATAAATGTCTGACAGAGAATGAGCCGGACAGCGGGCTGGGTTGGCTAACCCGCTGCCGCTGGTCCCCGCTGCTCCGGAGAAAGTCTTCCAAGTAGTGACGGGGAGATTAAGCCTCTTTAAGCATTGAAGCTTCCCAGCAAAGTGTTTCACAAAAGGGTTAATTTCTCGAGGCTTCATTTGCTCACAATACCACCTGTTGGTTCAAGAGTGTAAAACAAGCAGATATATTACAGATGATCTATGTGATCTGTGATACAGTGGATCAGAGACAGTTTTTGACTGAGTTTTCTGCCAGTAAAGACATCAATTTCAATCAATTTCCACGTAATCCATTCATATCAATATAGTGTGTATATTCTGGTGGTAAAATAATTAACATACCTGTATAATACATATATTTCCTTGAGAGGAATGCTGCTATCAAACGTGTGTGAATCAACCCTTTGGGTCATAATATAAAAGCAGGTGGAGCAATATTAGTAGGTTATTCTAAAACTGTAAAGTGGCAGTGGTTTAACTGGGTAGAGGGCAGTGAATGTGCTCGTGTAGATCATGGATATGTAACAAAACCGTGTAGATTCAAACCACTTCCTAAACCAGTCACGTGGTACAGTCGGGCAGCGAGGCTTCAGATGTCATCAATGACGTCATTTGTCTAAAAGGATACAAGCCTCGATACGGGCTTCATGGAAGACTTCCGGGATTTCTCGACACACGCTTCGAAGCCTCGGCAACAAATTTAACATCACTACTCCCAAGTCGAGTCACTGCGACACACTTTACAGCCCTAGTGGCGCGTGTTGTCACCATGACAACTAACAAAAATCGCCATTTTGTTTCATACTGATCAAATTACCAAGGCAAACAGTTCAATGGCCTTTCTATGCATTTTATTTCTATGGTAGTAGTACTCCCAGAGACCTGTACACAGATTTTGATGTGTGGAATTGGTGCAATCCCCCTTTTTAATATCCTGTTATCTTTTCTGTTGGCTGTTATAAAAAAGAAAGAAACTAAATGGCCAAAGAAATAATGATGAAAAGAAAACACTTCATGAAATCAGTCTTATAATGGTCTGACCTGACTAGGGTTGGGTACCGAAACGCGGTGCCAAAAGGAACCGGTTCCGACGTACCAACTGTCGTTTTGTGCTCCTTTTTTGAAATATTTTATATTATATACATTATAAATATATTATATATATTTCGGGTCAGGCACCGTTTAGGCACCGGCACTGTTTTAAAAATATAGTTTTAGCACCGGTATCGGAAAAAAACCAAACATACCCAACCCTAGACCTGACCAAAATGAGGGTCAAGCACAACAAGTGCTCGTTTTAACCAGCGTAGTGTGTCACAGTGGAAGACAATCAAGGCCCCATATTTATTTTTGGGCTTGCACTCTTGTAAAAGTGCAGTGCATTTAGGTGTTGATATGATCACTGAAACACACACAATGTGTGCATTCTGTTCTCATCATCACATCAAACATACATGAAATAGGTATTTGATTAAATATGAATTGCTCTTATTCAGGAAAATGAGCAGGTCTGTAGCCTGAAGAAAATACTGCTAATAAAGATGAATTATATCAGTATGTCCCTTTCCTTTAAAGGTCTATACCATAGTCATCTAATTATACCTGCAAATGTGCATTATCAACTGTTAACTGTTGACTGTCTAATGATTAGTTCATGCATAAAGAGTAAGGTGGGCGGAAACTTTCCTGTAAATTTCCAGAAACTTTCCATGGAAAGTTTAGCTGGGGAATTTTGGAAACATTCCAATTTAGAAACTTTCATGGGAATTAACGGGAATTAATGGGAATTAACTGGATATTTTTAATATTGCTTTCCATGGAAAGCTTAGCTGGGGAATTTTGGAAACATTCCAATTTGGAAACTTTCATGGGAATTAATGGAAATTATGGGAATTTGGATGGGATGTAGTCCTTGGGCTCAAATGCAGTACTGTCTTCAATCAGCTTCAATCTGCTGTAGAGTGATTCTAGAAATGATCTGTGCAGTGGGTGTGGCCTCAATAGCCCTGCAGTAGGCTAAATAGTAGCCCAAACTATTGACCTTTAGCTTAATATATGAAGGTAGCTAGCATGCTGCCTTTGATTTACTATGGTTATGGTTATATGCATGCTAAGCTAACCATCAGCGCTGTCTATTGTTTCCCGCCTATCAAGAACAAGTGGGCTATACAATTAACACACACAGGTTAATAGCAATCGGTTATGTATTATTGCAACCTTAATAAAGAGAGAGATCCATAAAAATATATATATATTTTTAAATTAAGAAATATGTGCAGGTCCTGAGATAAGATAAATCTATTATTAAAGATTAATGTTATGCCCCTTTCCTTTTACATGCTTATAAAATTAACAAAATAAAGTAAACAATTAGCTAAAATAAAGGACAGTAGTGATCTTGGACATTAACAGCAGCTTGTCAACTCAGCATATCAGGTTTCCAATAAACAAATTAAAAACACTACTACAGCACATTGAGAGCAATGGCAGCTTGTCAGACAGGTGACAAATTTATAAAAAGGACGTTTTGCACTGCTGACTCCATTATGGCTTACAGCTTACAAAAGGCACACTCAGCAGAAATACAGAAACAAGGCTGAGTTAAAGCTGTTTCCAAAAACATATGGGGATCAACAATAACAGCATCTGTGTTAAGTGTAATTTTAGAAATGGAATGTCTCCACTGCTGGATCCATTAACGCTCACAGCTCATACAGCAACCTGGAAATGACAGAAACAAATGAACATTCCTGCCAAACTTAAGGAGCGACGTGAACTCTATGGGATTTTATTTTTTTCCGTCAAATATTGTTTGAACACACACTATTATGCATCCTTTATGGATCTAATTTTGTCTGTGAATATTTTATAGGCTACTAAAAGCTGCACATCTTGTAATTGCCCCTTCACATTTTAAGTAACCAGTGTCAGTTTTTACATTAGTGCTCTGTTTTTGTAGCCTCATAATCAGACTGAATGTTCATTTCATTTTTGCCTCATTTACACACACATTGTGTTCATGTGAGAGAATTTCTGGTTAGGCAGGGTAGCTTTTTTTAATTTATTCTGTGTATCCCTAAACAATCAGTAGGAAATTACATATCCATTCCCCCATGTCATTTTCTGATGACACTGAAGCTGCTGTGGCTGGTCACGTTGTTTTACAAATATCAAACACAAGTGTGGTTTGCAAAGTAGTTATTTCTGTAAATCGACAATGTGTGTTCATGCATCGGTACATACCAAATTCCAGATTTGTTCATTTAGTGCTGAGCAAATGTTATACGATCTTGCAGAAAGTGTCAGTTTTCAAACGGGTAGCCCTCCAGAGCCATTTGGTGCCACAAATATGCAGAGCTGCCCAGATGTGCTTTAGGTTTTTAAGAAAACAAAGTGTAAAGACTAGTAGAAGTACGGGAGCATATGACAGTCCAAGTTTACCAGCGTCCGCATGGTTAAAATCAAGTTAAAATAAGACCACTTCTCAACTTTCATACAGTCAGCAGGATTGTAACGAGGGAGGAAGAGAGATGTGAAGAGAGATACAGACAGATCTGGGGGAGTAATGGAGAGTGTGTGTGTGTGTGTGTGTGTGTGTGTGTGTGTGTGTGTGTGTGTGTGTGTGTGGAGGGGGGAGGGGGGTTTGGGGGAGAGAGATAAGAAAAAGTAGGAGTCAGCTTGAGAGCATAAAAATCAATTCATATAAGAAGCTCTATTTCTGATGCAGTTAATTACTGTTTCAGCATGAGGAGCACACACAAACACACACACACACACACACACACACACACACACACACACACACACACACACACACAGGGGAATTTTAATTACATCCTGCTCTATGTGAAGAAGCTCTCAGTCACTGAACCATTTACCAAACCCACATACAGTACAATGCATCAGGGACCAATACTCCTAATGTGTATTAGTACATATTGGGGTTACTGGGTATAGGATGGAGGGCAGGATTTGTGTGTGTGTGTGTGTGTGTGTGTGTGTGTGTGTTTACACAAGAGACAAAGCTGAGGGAAGTGCAATGAGTAGTCTACCTCTTTGAAGAATAAAACATAGGTAGTGTATATGTACAGGATATTGTTATTGTTTTGATAACGTTACACCGATAAATTAACTGAATGTTGCTTTTTAAAATGATGTGTGTTCTACGTTTAAATTAACTATTTTTACATAGATTTATTTACACAGTCAAAAGCACAAATCCTGCACACTGATGCACCACAAGGTCCATTTAATGGCTGTTCTGCAGCTTTCGCTCATATTACACGCTCTTCATCAACAGTCACCAGTAGTGGTTCGTATACACATATCGTACGAACCACTACTGGCAGCTACGGGCGTGGTTTAGGTGTGTTTGACAAAACAGAGAGGTAACTGTTCGTTCAATAGAACAATAAGGTTAGCGTAGAGTATTCTTCTGTATTTAGAATTATAAGCTGGGCTTTATGTGGTTGAGGTTGGACGGTGACAGCATGTGGCTATGAGTCCCTCATTAGGATAGGGAATCAACTTGCCAGTCTCCTGCCTGCCTGTCATCGACTACAATTCATTTACCGGATAATCACTGGAACATCAGTCGCCGCCGGAAATTCAGTCGCCACCGGAACTTCCGCTGGATGTCATTTGCCTTTGCAAAACTCCATTGGTTTCGGGTAACATCAATTAACTTTGAGCTAGCCAGCTATTCGCTGAAAATGGCAAGTTTTGGAGAAAATTTGGATGGTGTAACAAGGCAGGCCTGCTTGGTTCTTTCGGGGAATGATTGTAAAGATTTACAAAGAATGTGTTTACGCCATTTACTCTATAGTCTATATCCTTGACGTTCCACTTCCCGGACTGCTCCGTTGCCGACGGAAATTTGGCCGGCTTTCACTCATTTAGGCCGGATATCCGTTGCTTTCGGGTTTTTTTTTTTTTTACGGATTATTTTTTGGGCATTTTAGGCCTTTATTTTATAGCACAGCTCGGAGATGAAAGGGGAGAGAGAGGGGGAATGACATGCAGCAAAGGGCTGCAGGTTGGACTCGAACCCGCAGCCTGCTGTGTCGAGGAGTGAACCTCTATATATGGGCGCCCTCTCTACCAGGTGAGCTACCCAGGCGCCCTTGGGCTTCCTTTGTGTTGGCATTTTAAACTCTGGGCGATGAGGCATGAGGACTATGCTTAACCTTTTTCAGATCTCTGCAGGGTAAATCCAGACAGCTAGCTAGACTATCTGTCCAATCTGAGTTTTCTGTTGCATGACTAAAACTACTTTTGAACGTAAACATGTTCCACCAAAACAAGTTTCTTCCCGAGGCTATTTTGCAGCGGCACTGCAGCTCTTCTCCCATCCCGGAATGCTGTGTGGACTAGCCAGACCCTCCTCCGCGGTGCTGTGAAAGAAGGATTGGCAACGTCTGGGACGTTTTGGGGCCGATTGCCGGGGATTGGCTTAGGACAATGTACACACGACGATACACTGGTAAGAGCAAATGAGGTTTAACCATGTATCCAGCTAATTTAAATGTCTCACGTTACTGTATTGTGTGAACAGCTAACTTCATTTAATGTTGTATGTGGCGTTTTCTTTTGCAGGGTGCAAGTGCTCCACCAAAACAAGTTCCTCCCTGAGACTATTTTGCAGAGCCACCATCACTGCAACCGGAACTTAGTGCTGCCCACCACAATTGTGATCGGTTCAAAGAAATGAAAACATGTTGTTTTTTTTTTGTCCTATTAAGGAGTGTATGTGTAGACGGGCCGACCTTACTCCACAGCGCTGTGGAGATAGGTCTGGTAAGTGAGACTAACCCCCTGTTGACTCTGCTAACCTGGGCTACCTAGCCAGTTGGCCGGTCGAGATTTCAAATGTAAACATCAGAGGAAAAGGTTAGGAGGTGAGCTCAAGCAAGACCATCTCTGCGGCCATCTCATGACTACGGGTCGCTCATCAGGTTGGTGAAATCAACTCACTAGTCCCCTGCTGACTCTGCTAGCTCTCCTGACTGGCTTTGGCAAGAGTTTGATTTACGACCTGCTACTGTGGTTGGTCCGAAGTTAGCCCGTGATAAACAGAACCTTCATCCAATCAGCCGCTAAGTAATTTTTGAAAGTGCTTGCCCTTTTCCATGCAGTTTCTAATGACGCCTTTTCAGATGGGTGTGTCTAACAAAACATCTGGCGCCTCAGGTTCCTCCATCTGCTGATAAAGACCATGCTACTAAAAAGGACCTTGTGCTGAAATTGTTTTCTCAACTGCTGCTGCAGCCCCTATTATGCTCCTTTTCAGCATCATATTTGCACTCTTGGGGTCTACTAGAATAGGTTTAAATGCTTTGATGTTCCAAAAACACATTATGTTTCTCATACTGTCCGTTGCTGCAGCTCCTCTGCCTGCTCAGAAAGAGAAAAGCCGAGTCTGCTCTGATTGGTCAGCTGGCCCACTCTGTTGTGATTGGTCAGCTGGCCCACTCTGTTGTGATTGGTCAACCAAATTCAAACAAGCCAATGGGCTGGCATTCTCAGTGACTTCACTAATTGAGGAGTTTCAAACAGAAATGTGGGCGAGGCGTTTCAGGCAGTTTTTTTTTTTTTTTTTTTTTTACTTTGTACATCTATTACATACACAAAAAAACCCCGATATAACACTAAAAGATGGGGAAAATCCAAATAAGCATAATAAATAATTTAAGCAATAATCCATTCTGAACATAATCATTAGTTGAAAGCCGTATGTGTTTTTAAGTGTATGTATGTGTGTATGTATGTGTGTTGTAATCCCAGTAGCTCGGCCTGAAGCAGACTGAATCGGAGCCCTTAAAGTTTCCCCCTAGACGAAAAGACAAACAGCTCCGCCGTGCTGCTCCCTTCAGCTGGGTGAGCGCTGCTGCTCTGTGTCTATCTGCCCGTGCTGTATCTCTATCCTCTCCCTGTGATGTACAGTGTAGCCCTGGGCTCTGACAGACGGAGACACTGCTTTATTGAAGTATTTATCAGGCCAGGTTAAACAAGAACAGCACACAGTCGCAGCGCCTTCAGCCTTCCTTTCTTACATCTTTCTTTCTTTCCATTCACGCTACTCTTTCTTCTGCCTCTCCGGTCCTGAACCTGCAGCAATTACCAACATCCTTCTCTCCCTCCTTTCCTCCCTGTATTCTTACTTCTCTCCCTCCAAACAAAAATGCTGAGGCTATTTCCCTTATTTCCTCTTCTGCCCCTTCTTCTCTTGCCCTTCATCTCTCCCCTGTATTAATTCTTCATCCCCCTCCCTTGCTCTTATTTCCTCTCGCTCCTTCTCTCCCCTTTACAAATTGTTTCTTCCTCCTCCCTCCCTCCCTCCATCCCTCCCTTCTTCCCTCCCTCCCTCTTTCTTCCCCAAATCTCTCCTTCTATTCTTGCTTTTTCCTCCTCCACCACCCATCTTTTCTGTATGTTTTTCTAGTTCTCATTTCCTTCTCCCCACCGCGTCATCCCTCCCAGCATTAACATACAACCTCGAGCTAATTTTTACCTTACCTTTCTTTGTACCTTTTTTGGTTTGTACCTCTTTCCCTTTTGTGTTGTTTTGTGTCAACTGAGTGTCTTGCAGGTGATATGGAACACCTACTGCCACCATCAGCCGATTCCTGGCACTTGCTGGAAGCCCTTTTAACACCCTCTCAGATCTAGTCTATATCGACGACGTTTCATTTCCGGGAATGCTCCAGCACCAGATGTCCCTAATTTTCGGCCAGATGTCCATCACCTTCCGCTTTCTATGTGTTGGCGTTCTAAACTACAATGGATTTAAGAGGACTATGGTTAACTGCTCCTCAGATCTCTGCAGGTTAAATCCAGACAGCTAGCTAGACTATCTGACCAATCTGAGTTTTCTGTTGCACGACTAAAACAACTTTTGAACGTACACATGTTCCACCAAAACAAGTGCAGAGGCACCGTGGCTCCATCTGGCGCTTAGCAGAACCCAAGACTATTGTGATTGGTTTAAAGAAATGCCAATAAACCAGAGCACGTTTTTCTCCTATCCCGGAATGCTGTGTGGACTAGCCAGACCTTCCTATGCAGCGCTGTGGAGGAAGGTCTGGCAGTCTGTCAGACTATCTCAGAACCAACTCTTCTCTTTCTCACATCCCAGCCTGCATTGGTGTTTAATTATTCTTTTATTGTAACAAAAAAGATCTTGTTTTGTAAGTTTAAGTTGTGACTCATCTATGTTGCTTCCTTTGAGCTGAGATCATAATTCTGAGAAACCAACTTGCGGACTGACTGACTTGCCATCAAATGAAAAGCGCATTTTGACAACCCATGCGCACTTCGCATCACAGAAGATTAAATAAATGTTTCTCTGTTCCATCAAAATAGATGTATGAACCCTCATTATCCCAGAAAACCCTAAATGTTTGATTCATATGCCATCTGTTGTTTTTTATCCAAAACACAGACAGAAGTGGGAACTTACAGTACTTCCATTTCCACTTGCGCCTGAAACTCTGTGAAAAGCAGACAAACCACAGTGAAACCCAACTGGGACAGACTCTAACATCTGCCATTAATTATTCACTGACTTTACATCAACGTGCAAATTGCCTGATGAGATCTAACACAAACTTTAACACCTTCTGTCTTCCGAACATTGGCATTCATCGAGGTGACAGAGCGTATAGTGTTCATCGCTCAGTGTATCCATAATTAATGGAACAATCTGTATGTCTACATCAGACTGCTCGTTGCTGCTCATCCATTCATACGAAAGGTAACATCTTCATTCAATAGTGACAGAGGGTGACGGATTGCAGAAATACTTTAGTAGGATTTAGTTTATCAAAGAACAGCAACATTCTGTTAAAATGTCACAAAGCAGACCAACAACTAACCTAGCTCTCTTAACTGTTTTTATTTTTTTATATCGTCATATCACTAAAGCCCCTTTCACACATACACTTCAACCCTGGAATGAATAGACATTAGCCAGCAGAGCAGTATGTAGGACTGTCACGATAACAAATTTTGCTGGACGATAAATTGTCCCAGAAATTATTGCGATAAACGATAGTACTGTCGTTCTGAGACCATTTTCATCTAATATAATGATAATGGCATAATAATGCAGGTACACCTTTTCAAAGATCAATAAACTTTTATTTCTAAAGAATAGTTAACACTGGAAGACATTTTAAATATCCACAAAATGTCTTTGATCTCCTTTAGTATGTCGTCTTTCACGCTGTTGTACAGTTGTGGAATTGCTGTTTGTGACACGTATGTTCTCCCAGGCAACTTGTACTGGCTGTCAAATGTTTGCAGCATTCCTCGAGTGTTTGTGCGATAGACTACAGACTCTGTACTACATTTAACAATGATTTATTAAACACTAAATATTAAATTTAAATAATATGAAATAATTAATAAATTATATCTATCTATTTCTATGTGGCTATCTGCCACATGGCGAGTAAATGTACCAAAATAGGTCTGTTTTTCAGTCTTTCTTTTGCTTCTCTGCAGGTCGGAGCTTCGTGGGGGCGGGCCGACACACACACACACACACACACACACACACACACACACACACAAACACTGGCGCACACACAGATGCCAGCCAGCATGTCACTTCTGTTTACTGATAGGTAGCGTTTACCTCAGGCTAATTCATTAGCTAGTAAGTGGCGATTTTTGACAAGCAGGTTGTCAGCTGTGTGGTTTGGAATGAAAGGGAGAAAACAGGACGCCGAGTAAAACGGCGGATATCGCTCATATACTTCTTTTTTTGACGGCGCCTTAACTGCCAAGTGCTGCGGGAAACCCTGCTCCAATTCTCAACAAGCATGCAAATGGAAATTATCGCGGCCGGAAAAATTATCAAGCTAATTTTTTTTATCGTGTGATTAATTGATTTATTGACTATCGCGACAGGCCTAGCTGTATGTGTTCAAATGACAGATCAGTTGGACCGGACATCTAACGGACTTCACCCTGCCAGCTCCCTATTGTAGTACAAAGTCTTGACAAAAAAGTGTATTGGATTAGATTCGCAGAACTGAGTGTTAAATCTCAGTTTTAATGAAAATATAAGTTAGAGATGACGAGTCCTGTGTGATAATTACCAAATGTGATCATTTTAATTGAACAAACCTAAAGAACCCCCTCTCAAAAAATGTGAAACACATAGTTGAATCAAAACTGGGACGTTACTGAGGATCATAAACTGAAAAAAAAAGTATTTGCCAACCAATTAGTACGACTGCTCAAGCTATAAGCAGAACAGAGTTAGTCCGGTCTTGAATTCAGTTTCATTAGCAAGGTTATGTTTTAACAGTTTTGCATTTCAATGAGGTATTTGAGCTCCTGGCTTCCTTTTCTTCCTTAACTCTTGGTTTCAGAGTTGAAAGGATTATTGGCCAGGGAGAACATGGTAATATTTCTCTCTCTGCCTCTGACCCATTCTGTCTTTGACTCTCTTTCTCCTTCATCTGTTTCATCATTTGTTCATTGAATCAACCTCTCGGTAGGCTACTAACCGTACTCTATGTTTGGTGGTTTTGCATTTTAATATGGTGACATTTTTTGCTATTTTTCTTTCCTTTTTTTAATTTGTCCATTTCTGCATTGATTTTGAATTGTTTTAAATTGTATTTCAGTGATGCTAACCCCACACTCCCTCCCCCCCCCAACACCGCTCTCTCTTTCATTTCCTCCTCGGTGATGAAGGAAATGCTCCAAAGGGAAAAGTTATTCCCTCTCTGTTTAAGTTTATTTCTCCCCTCTATCCGTTCATTCTCTTATCACGTCATACATTCTGCAGCCTCATTGAGGTTACAGTCTGTTTGGTGGTTTGCATTTCAATAAGGCTAACCTCTGTATTTTTTTTTCTTCCTTTTTTTCCTCCTCTTTCTCCTTTCTCTCACTCTGTGCCTCTTGGTGCAGTGATCAAAGACTTATTCCCCAGGGATACATTTGTCATGTTCGCTTGCGTTCACTACCTTGACACAAGATAATGTGCCAATTGGTTGAGGCTTTTTGTCCAAAGAGTCTTACAGTTCCATGAGGATTGTATGAGCACAGCCATTGGGGAGTAGAACTCCTAACTCTGGCAGTGGTAGTGCCTTGCTCTCCTCTTTCAGCTATATGGAAGAGATGGAACTGAACCCCTAGGTGAGAAAAAGTGAGTCAAAGAAACCTTTGTAATCTTAAACCAGGGCTGTAGTCAAGTCCACCTTTGTCGATTCTAAGACAAGTCCAAGTCCATGTCCAGGACTAGTCGAGTCTGGTCATAATTTATTTGACGTGAGAGACAGTATGTCTTCTATTTTAAGATGATACATTTGCATTACTACTTTTAATGATCAAAAACCACTGCAGAGTAACTACACTGTAGGATCAAATATAAAATAAATATTTACTTTAAGTAAGCATTCTTGAACTTATTACTTGTCCTGAAGAATCCATAGTACAAAGTGCTCGCTGACATTGTGTCTGTGGCCAAAATGAAAATGATTGATACCTGATGATTGAGGTATATGACGCAGCCATACATATACCAAGGACCAATACCATTGCCCGTTCTACATGGACTTAGAATCAAACCAATACCCGTTATCTGAACAAGCCATCATCAATGGTTTTGTTTTGAAGGAGAAAGATACTTTAGAAAAAAGCACGTGCTGGATTGAAGACCAGTCAGAGACAATAGAAAGTCCAGACTACAGCACTGTCTTAAACTGACATTTTTCTTCATTAGTTCAGTGAGCATCAGTTACATGCAGCCGCCCATTCCAGGTAGAATACATGGTCATTTGTAGATGGTGCTAGTTTTGTTGCTGCCATGATTGTCAGAGTTGTAAAATGCTGCCTGTTGTACTTTTGGTTCATATAACATTTTCTGATGACGAAAGGCAGATTTACGCAGACATTTGTGGCTAAAAACTGCATTCAAAGCATTCACCTGGCACTGATTTTCCTGAGAATTTCACAAACACGTTTTCTTTCAGGCTGGCTGCTGTTGATAAGTTTTATGATGCAAAAGAAAAAAAAAAAAAAAAACAGGATTCATTTTGTTTTAACTAGAAGCAACAACAAAAGAGCCTAAGCGTAGCAAGGCAAAGCTGTGTCCAAAGCATATTTCAATTTATCTTAAATGGTGGTCAGTGACAGCTTACACTTTAACTGGGGTCTGCAATGCATTTTGGCTCCAAATGTAGTAGAGACAGATTTCCGAATATTTCTTTTAATGTTTGGCCTTGAGAAAGTGAACTTTCTCAAAAAGAAGCGCAGGTTCAGAGCTGGTTTGACACTGCCTATTGCCAGTTGCCATTAAGAAAAACACTTGATTTATACTATATTCATATATGTGAAAATAATTTCAAATGTTTACCACATGGAAAACACCATTTCAATTGAAATGAAATTTTGGGATATATCAACTTTTGGGTCCTAACTTGCAATCTTGTGTGTCTGTGGCCCAATCGCAATGCAGTGTTTCCCAATTATTTACTAGTCTATGGCGCCCCGCCATAGTCTCATTTGTTCCGCTACAGTTTCATAATGAACCGAAAATAATTTTCTCACACACACACACACACACACACACACACACACACACACACACACACAATCAGAGGAATGCAAACATAGGCTATATTACACACCAAGTTTAGTCAACCTTTCCATTTCATTAATTTTCCTAATGATACTGTTTTGAGAAAAGTAAAAAAAAAAACGTAAAATAAAAACGTAATATGCTTTGTTGTCGTCAAGGTAACGTGATGTCGCCGCAAAGTGCTGTCCCATTCGTATTTAATGTATTTTGAGCCTCTCACACTCAAGCGCGACGTCAGTTGAATCTGTGAGGGTTCAGGCCTTAAGGCCTCGTGGCGGACATCGGTATCGGGCCTATCTCGTTGGCCTGTGAGATCAAAACATGGCGCCCTGAAACTGCAGACATCACACAGAAAGGACCAGGGTCAACATAATACATGCAACATACCTCTTTAACCGCTGAGTCACTGCGCTGCTTCTACAATACTTGAGTAACAGTTGTCTTATTAATCTATTCTTTGACATGGTGCAGTTCTCCTTCAGTGCCGGTTTTTCCCTCTCCATCACACCTTTACCCATTTATTAACTGGCTCCGTACACTGGGGGAAAGAGTGATTTTCTGTCAGGGTGTAAGTGTTCACGGTAAGTTTCCCTCAGAAGAGCTTTCCATTTCCCAGGCCGTTGTTGAGATATTACCACAACTAATCCTAAAGGCACAGTTCTCTTTACTGCTGCATACTCAAATATGTGGGTGTATAAATGCCCAACTGAAAGAGACAGTATCAGACAAATTGTGTGTTTTTCTCTGTCTGTGTGTGTGTGTGTGTGTGTGTGTGTGTGTGTGTGTGTATGTGTGTGTGTGTGTGTCATAACATACACTTGGCCTGATACTGCACCCTGATACTGCAGCAATGTTTTCCGCCAAGGTGTGTGTGTGTGTGTGTGTGTGTGTGTGTGTGTGTGTGTGTGTGTGTGTGATAAGCCCTGGTTGACTGAAACCCATTCAGGGTAGTACAGGAAGAGGTTACCCCTTTACTGCAGAGGACACACACACACACACACACCTCGGTTATTCTCTCTCTATCTCTCCTCTCTTGCTTTGTCTCATTGATACACTGTCTCCTCTCTCTCCAAAACTTCATTCTATCGCCTGCATTTTACACACTGCTCATCTCTGTCTCTGTCTCTGTCTCTCTCTCTGTCTCTCTCTCTCTCTCTCTCTCTCTCTCTCTCTCTCTCTCTCTCTCTCTCTCTCTCTCACACACACACACACACAAATGCTAGCACAGCCTATCCTCATCTTTCTTTTCACTAATTAGTTTTTTTACAATGTTCCCTCTTTCGCTTTCTCCACGCTACTTTGTCTTTCCCTCTCCAGCTAAATTTGCTTCATATCACTCACTCTCTTTCTCATGCACACTCACCCACACACACACAAACAAACGCACACACAGAAAGCTGTAACTTGGCAGATGTGAGTACCGCAGTACCAGGGTGCTGAACTCAGATTTGGTTGCAAGTCAGAGACAGACACACACACACACACACACACACACACACACGTACAATTTTGTAGTAATTTACAGCTGATTCAGTTCAATTTAGATTTGACACTGGTAAATTCATAACAAACGCTGGAAATAATTATTACCAATCGTTCAACACTTTTCAAGTAAAATTGTGTGAAAAACGCCTGTATGTAGTTGAATTAATATTCCCAAAAGCACTACACAGCTGTCAGTATAAGATAATAAAAGCAAAAGTAATTACCTCTATGGAACACGGACACATTTTAAGAACTATATATATATATATATATATATATATATATATAATTAAAGACCCTTCCCACCCCAGTCAGCACCTCCTGCCCTCGGGTAGAGCCGGACAAACAGACTCAAAAACAGTTTCCATCAGAACTCTTAATTCCTGCAAATAACCATAACTTATCTTTTAAAATATTTTATTTTGTCCGTCTCTAACGTGCAATTCTTATTTTAAATCTTACGCCCTGAATGTATGTAATGCAATATCTTGTTTTGTTGTTTTGTTTGTATATTTTGTTTTTGTAGTCTTTCACTGAACAGGAGAGCTCTCCAAACTGCATTGTATGTTACCATGTACAATGACAATAAAGGCTATCTTATATAATAAGATTTTAAGGGACACTTGCCAGCCAATCAGAAATGAGTACAATATGTTCTGTGGCCACAGCATAAATGCCTGTTTTGTGAGAATTTACACCCACTGTCAGGTCAACCATTTAGTCAGTCAATGTGAAAAGTTCTTCACTGATTTACCATCAAACTTTCAAGAAAGTTTTGACCAATCCAGATCTCTGTCTGATATCCCGCTCAGAGTTGCGCAAGCAGACAGAACAGGGTAAAACACATAATACACAAATGGCATACAGCAGTTGTAAGCTGCTGTCCAGACAGATAGAGATGCCACATACACAGACAGACCAACAAACAACAACTATAATGTGTGTGGAAACATATTTTTTCCTCTGTGGGTGTCTTTGACGAAAAGCATACTTTCATGTAAATAAAAGAAATAACTAACCATGAATATTTTCCTTATGGAGTTTTGAGATGTTGGTTTGACTACTTTGTGATTGAAATAAGCTCATGTTCCACTTTGATTCCAGTTCAGTGTGGGCGGACTGGGATCCAGTTCAGGTCACGGTGGACTGTTTGACGCTGCTGCCTGTTTTCAGCTGCTTTATTCCAAATGCTGCAGTCACTTGTCAGAGCCAGACCGAGGCTTTACTGAAGCAAATCCCTGTTTTTAAAACTATTCCAGACCACATGATTACATCCTCTGGAGCTGGCACTGAAACTGAATGCCAGGTTGGAAATCATATGCAATGTGAATATCAATGAGTAAAAAGTTTAAAGCAATGATACATGTGTGTTCAGTCACAGGGCAGCTAAAGCTTCCTTTTAAATGATCTAACTTACAAACTGTGTCTGTTCTTGTAGAGCCTGCGGGTAAAAACAAGACGGTTTACCTACGGACGGTAAGTGGCAGCGGAAACAAATCTGCCTTAAGGCCTGGACACACAGAGCCGATAATTGGCCGTTGGACAGTCTGGCGAGGTCAGTGACTCGAGTCTGTTTGGTGTGTTCCGTGCCATCGTCCGTCCGAGGAACCGTTAGCCTTCATTTTGGCCGATTTGACATGTATAATCGGTGGGTCGGGCACTGCCGGCAGTCGGACTCAAATGACCAATCTGATTGGTAGAGTACGGGGAGCGGAATGAGCGTGACGAAAATCTTTTAAACTGACCTTTGTCGATCTGAAATGAAGACAGATTCAGCAACTGCAAGGTCTATTTCTCGCTTTAAATGTTTTCAGAAACACGTTTCGGTGAACTGTTTTAATACAATATGAGATCGTATTCTGAACAAGCCGCCATGACAGTCTGTCTTTGAATTTCCGGAGAAACCAGACCCACGTGACACGTTCGTCCAATCAGCTGCCGGTTTTCATTTTTGGCCGACAATACAGATTAGCGCCGCCTGCTGTTATGGAGACGTATTACGTCTCGTCGCTTTGGTGTGTTCCGAGGCCAACTCGGGGACACTGATCAGTCCAACTGCCTTTTCTGCCGAGGGTCGGCCGTCTGTTCTGTGTGTCTGCAGCTTTAGACCTTAAATTGGTCCACCATACAGCCATTAATCTCTATTGTGGAGCAGCTACATCTTCCCGTAGCCTAGTTAATAACTGCATACTCCTCAATGTGTAAAAAAAACAGGTTGACATCAAGGACTGCTTGAAGACAAAACAGCCGCTGTGAGCTGAAATTAAAGATGTGCATGTGCAACATCAAATCTCCAACACATCACATCACCAAGGTAAGCATTTCTTTTATTTGGGGCAAGTTTCAGCCCCACCTTTGAACTCGAACTCGAGGGGGAGGGGGGTTGAACATCGAAAAGTACGGGCTTATCTGCTAATGTTAGCTACCGACCGCTACCTTGAAACCATCCAGCAAATAGACGGTACCGTAGGGTGATTTAACGTCACCGCTCATTTTACACACAATTTAACAACAAAACCATACGCTGAGTGAACATTACTACGTTTTTTATATTGGTTTTGAGCAGTATGCACCCCCACTGTTTATTTGGTTGCCATGACTTTGCGAGTGATGACGTCCTGTCACTGTTCCAGTTGCTCACCCTAAAGGGAAGAGAGCGCGGATGACAGTTCACTTGAGTTCAGGAGAGCACACGGCTCTACAGTGGTGTAATTACGACTTCATGGCTTTTCATAAACAGCTGAAAGAGTGGCGGTGCGCGGTGTACATAGCGGAAACCCTGTTGTGCGTCTGCCCTATTTTTGATACTGTGGTGGCCCGCCGCGATAATATCAACATAGAGGAAACACTGGTATGAAAATTTGATATCCGCCGGCCAGTCACGTGATAGCCTGGTCACATGACAGTTAAGTTTTGCCGCCAAAAGGCAACTGTGAGCTGGGTCAAGCTGATCTCATGAACCATTCGTACCAACCCGGTCTCACAGTTCGTGAAATGGTGACGTTATTTTGATCTATTGATTCGTGTACAGGGAAACGATTTTCTACTTTATTTCGTGCTGGTCACCATGAAATTGGAACGTTACTATTTCACAAACTGCCATGACACTGGGCTGCAGCTGGGCTGTGTTTGAAAGACACAGAGACCTTAAACGTTAGAATACCTGGTCACGTAAGGATAAGAGGACATAGTGATAAATGCATGTCCAAAAATGTTTGGCTTGAGTTCTTCTCAACAGGAATGTCTAGGTATCGCTTTCACATTCTTCAAAAAAAAAAAGAAATTCTTAACCTGCACTTTCATATGTCTCTTTGTAGCTTTGCTTATTTAAAGCTAATGTACTTGCACTTACTACTTGTTGTCTGGAGTTTGAACCTTCACAGTTGAAAGCACTTAATTGTAAGTCGCTTTGGATAAAAGCGTCAGCTAAATGACATGTAATGTAATGTAATGTAACCAGCTGAGACAGAGGAAATTGTAGCTCCGAGCCTTGCTTTTTAGGAATCAATAATTGGAATCAAAAAGCATGTTTCGTAACAAATCTTAAGTTCTGATAAGATTAGAAGTAGTTCCAATTCAAAACTGGTTCTCAATACTGAATGATATTGAACACTCAATGCAATGGCAAGTAAAAGGTTTCCATAATGCATAGGCCAAAACCAGTGGCCAAAATTACAATAATAAGACCAACTTATAATAAAACGATATAGTTTATCTTCAGTAAGAGAGTATAAATGTGTGCATGTGTATCTGAGTGTGAGTGTATGCTGATGCTACCCTCATGTTTGTCTGTCTGTGTGTGTGTGTGTGTGTGTGTGTGTGTGTGTGTGTGTGTGTGAGTGAATATGGTAAATGGACTGCATTTGTGTAGCGCTTCTCTAGTCTTAAAGTCCACTCAAAAGGTACCATTCACCCCTTTCACACACACACACACACACACACACACACACACACAAGTAGCTGAGGCTGCCACACAAGGTAAGATAAGCAGATAAACATTCACGCACATTGACACACCGATGGTGCTCCTTCTCTTATGTTAAACAGCTATTTTCTATGCATTTGTTTCGGTTTCTGTATTTATTGTTTATTTCATAATGTTTGATATGTTAGTTTGCTTATGTATGCACCAACCACCAAGGCAAATTTCTTACTTTGGCAATAAACCTGATTCTGAAGCATCGGGGGCAGTGGGGTTCAGTATCCTGCCCAAGGACACTTTAGACATTTAGACTGCAGGGGCCAGGGTCGAACTACTGACTTTCCGATGGAGATAACCGCTCCACCTCCTGAGCCACAGCCGTCGTGTGTGTGCGTGTGTGTATTTATATGTCACAGTCTATAATTGCTAGTAAGTATTGATGTGCACTCACGTGAAAGTGAAGCTCTGCATGTGTGTTAACGTCTCTATATGTGTACCAGAGTGTGTGTGTGTGTGTGTGTGTGTGTGTGTGTGTGTGTGTGCGCTCTAAGCAAGGGCAGCCTTGGCAAAGTAAAGATGCTAACAGAGACAGACAGGCTGCCATCTCCCTCAGCTGCTTGGCAATCACACAAAACACACACACACACACACACACACACACACACACACAGTTATAGATTAACACTCACGGACACACCGAAATACACAGTATTACAGACGTTCACATCAGTTCTCGCTCTCTCACACAGAGCAGAGTGCTCACATCAGCAAGAAGAAAATGTCCGTTGACAGAGATTAAGGAAAAATCTTTGCTGACTCTTTGGAACGAAGTTAATTGTTGTCAGAAGAGTGCGAGTGGTCATGTGCTTAGCTTTGAAATACAATGTCAAGGGCGGACAGAGAATGGAATAAGGGAGAAGAGGACAATTATATTTTCAAAAATAATTTCCTTCCTTTTGATCTACAAAGATCTTAGCATGGTCCAAACCTCTCCTCCACTGCGCCATGTTCTCAGACTTAAAATGATCACAGTCTGGGCTTACACTGATTCAGTGGCAAGATTCAGTTTTTCCTTAGGCTACAGTTATACTTAACTACATTTTAGCAGGTTGTAAAGAGTCTGCAATGTGACCTTATTATTTCAGAATAAAAAAGTAAAAAAAAATAAAAATAAAAATGGTATTACTACAGAATAATATTATGAAAAATCATAGATCTCTGTCTCCAGTGATGTGACTACTTGAGAGTATTTATGAATCACCACACTCCGAATCAGGGCTGGGCAATATATCGATATTATGTGGATATCGTGATATGAGACTAGATATTAGATTTTGGATATTGTGATATGGCTACGGTGTTGTCTCTTCCTGGTTTTAGAGGCTGCATTACGGTAAAGTGATGGAATTTTCTGAACTCACCAGACTGTTCTGGTTGTTCTATTATTTACCTTTACCCATTTAATTATCATATCCACATTACTGATGATTATTTATTTAAATCTCATTGTGAAGATATTTTGTGAAAGCACCAATTCAGCAGTCCATCCGACATTATAGTCGCAATATCGACATTGAGGTATTTGGTCAAGAATATCGTGATATCTGATTTTCTCCATACTACTCCGAACTATAGTCACCTTCATTTAGCCCTTTTGCACTTTGCGCTGTATATGAACCAAAACAGCAGGTGTGCTTGGAGATGGCCCAGACCCTTCTGCTTTCCGTTAATTATTTATTACACAATTAAAATAGGGCCCTGGCAGTATAACATGTTTTGTTGTATGCAAACATTGGGTGAAAAGGATTTACGAGTGTGTGTATGCATGAGTGTGCAGGTGTGTGTGTGTGTGTGTGTGTGTGTGTGTGTGTGTGTGTGTGTGTGTGTGTGTCATAACATACACTAGGCCTGACTTCAGCACTGTGACACAGCAGCAGTGTTTTCCGCCAAGGTGTGTGTGTGTGTGTGTGTGTGTGTGTGTGTGTGTGTGTGTGTGTGTGTGTGTGTGAGTGAGAGAGAGAGAGAGAGAGAGAGAGAGAGAGAGAGAGAGAGAGAGAGAGAGAGAGATCGACAGGGAGTTTATGTGACAGAGTGAAAAGAAAGGGAGTGTTAGAATGCGTGAGTGAGTGTGAGGAAGTGAAATTGGTAATCAATAAAATGGGCTCATTGCCGTATTGATAAGGAAGACAAACGAGAGGATATCGAGTCAGCGAAAATGATGGCTCATTTTGTCTGCAAACGGCCATCTTCTGTTGCCTTCTCTTCAACTCTCTTTCCTGTCTTTCTGTCCTTACCTCCCTGCGTTTTTCCAGAATAATAGCACAATGACTATTGATGCAGAGCAGAGCTGTGGCAAGATTACTGTTATTAAAAGAGAATTACAAGCTGAGCGGTATTTGCTCCGCTTCAAGGAACACACTCGCATGCACAAGCACTCAAACATTCAAATTAGTCCGCACGCAAGCACACATTCAAGACTAGAACAACATCTTAAAGTCAGAAGGTGTGTGTCACTGCTCTTGTTTTTATATTCTGAGCTGTTTTTTTTTTTAATCTGGTAAGGCTGTTTCATTGTTTGGATGCAAGCTAAATGTACTGTATATGTTGCATGTAACATCTTAATCTGCTAAGTAACAAGAACAGAATTTGAGTGTATTATATACTTTTCACCACGGCCAATTGGTTTTGAAAAAACAGAAGAGGAAACAAGTACTTAGTATGAGCACTGAGAGCCACCGTGACTGAATGGAAATGATTATTACTTTCCTTTTGGTCATTTGGCCGAGCCTCTGATCAACTGTGACGTAGAGAACAAGTCCTCCTATCTACAGTATACATGTCATTGCCTTTCACAGTGACTTGTCTGAGTCTTGATTGGCCATTGCGGTTAAGATCTGGCTACCTTTTAGCGGCTGTAACTACTTTGTATATTGGTTAAGCAGTGTTTCCCCAACAGACATGTTACAGTCCCCGACTGTCCTGTGCTCACACTGAGACACAGAAGTATGATGAGTAGGGCTGTGTATTGGCAAGAATCTGGCGATACGATACGTATCACAATACATGGGTCATGATTCAATATGTTGCATTATATTTCGATACTGGGCGTAAGGCGATATATTGGGATTTTTTTTAAGTATAATTTTAGAAAAACTAATATTTAAAAAAAGACATGATGTTCATAAAAGTCAAAGAAGTTTACTTTAGGTAAATAATTCAGTACACAGAAAATCAAACTGCCAGTTTGGGATTGTGGTTCACAGGTTCCCTAGTGAGCACATTTTTATATGCTAAAGTAGGCCAAAGTTCAGCCTCAGTTACATTGTTGGCTTCTAGCAAAAAGTCAGGCACTGCTAGGCACTGTTAGGCAAGGACACTAGTGGTGTGTCTTAGCATAGCCACCTAGCGGTAGGGGGTTTAAACACAACATAAACGTGAACCACTGTCTTACATGAATATTGTTGAACGTTTAAAAAAAAATAATATCTTTTTTTTCTTTAATTAAAAAAATAAAATAAAATAAAATCAATATTTCCTTTTTGAAAATCGATACAGTATTGCAAAGTAAAATATTGCGATACTCAAGTGTATCGATTTTTTCTTACACCCCTAATGATGAGTGCAAACGAAAGCAACTGAAAAGTCAAACATTTATACTTTCCTGTTGCTCTAATTCTGTGGTAGCTTTTCAAAGGCCTTTGCTTTAGTATCAGCTCTGTTTGTTGCTGACTAAATGACAAGTTGGCCATAATAGAGTCAGCAGTGCAGTCCTTAGTATTTTTGTATCTAATGGTAAATGTTATTTTCTAAGGCTTTTGGGAAATTATGTTCACATATATCAACTATAATTGGATTATAACTACTAAAGGGAGCACAGTATAAGCAACAGTGGCAATGACTGCTCAGTGCTATTATTAAGAGACAGTAATAACAGTAACAGCTGTAGTACTAATGAAATACCAATTGTAACATTTTAATATTTACTAGTATTTCACTGCTACATTTAATATTAGCTGAGCAGATTCATTTTAGCTTCCTTAATTATAATTTGTAAACGTAATTTTTTTCCCTGTAGAACGAACAACAAATAATTTGGTTTGTCTAATAAATCAGGCGGACTGATTAATCAGATCTAATTAAAACTCTTGGAATTAATCAGCGATGGGTAGAATGAGTGACGCTAATGAATTCCTGATTAGTTTCAACTTCAAAGTAAACTTTGAACATCACAACCTCCGAGTAAGATGACACTCACGTTACAGTTAAAGCACATCTGATATCTTTACTATCACCCTACACTGCTGACACTTTAGTAATACGCCTGACACACAGCCAAAATAGTATCCACCCTTTTTCTGCATCACCATTATTACAAGTAACCAGTAATAGGAAGCCTATGGCTCCTACACAACCCTAAACACTGTCAAAACTCGAAGGGCCCATTCAGACATAAGTAAGCAACCCTGTAGGAGTGTCTGAATTGGCCCATTTGTGTGACGTCCTGTTGTGTTCTTTAACCCCCCAATGTAACACAAGTACACTTTATATTTCAAAATTACTGTTTCGCGACAGATCGTTTATAGATCTCGACGTTTCAGACCGCACTTGAAGGCAGCTCCATGACGCCAAGCAGCAGCTGCTAGCTGTTTAAGCCGCTACACAGCTTTGTGCCGCATTTACAGACCTCTGTCACAGCTCGGCCGTATCAACAGCAGTTAGTAGATGTGTTTAGCCGCTACAGAGCTCTGCGACGCCGGCTACGGTGCTCCGCATGGTGCTCTGTCGTATCAGCGGTAGTTGTGGGTTCAGTTAACCCGAGAATAGGTGACTTTGAGCCGGGTACAGAGCACCGCGAGCTGCCGGTCATTTCGGATGACATTACGGTTAAATTTAGGCCACAAAATGTAAGCATTATGCGGCGAGAAAAGTTAGGTTTACCCCTATGCCAAGTTAATGAAAAGACCTGCATTTTTGCCGGACCGTCTGGCTTTGTGAATGCCCACTTCGACTCTGCATAGCCCTACTTGTATGTCCCAATCATATCAAACGCACCCTGAACTTTAACCCGTAACAGTCCAAGATTCCACTGCACTGCGCTGTGCTCTACCCCCTATTTAAATGCTAATCAATTCATTACTGAGAACATCATTATGCTCTCATTGCAGTTCACTATAAATCACGTCAATCCAAGCAAACACCCCTGAGAGGGAGAGAGAGAGAGAGAGGAGTAACATTAGTTTTTAAATGAGATCTGATTGAATCCTCATTCTCAATTTCATAATGAAAGTTTTCCCAATCTACCCCCCCTTCTCCTCCTCCCTCCCTGTCTCCTCTTCTTCTCTATCCCGCACTTTCCTCTGTGTGTGTGTGTGTGTGTGTGTGTGTGTGTGTGTGTGTGTCAATCACTGCATGTAATGAGAAACTGAGGAGAGGTGCGCGCGCACACACACACACACACACACACACACACACACACACAAAGTCTCAGAGCTGCACTCTCGCACACCGCCAATAACCAGTCACACATACAGGAGTCTGGGAGAAATTAGCTCTCTGTTAGTTCATTCTCATTGTCTAAATGCAGGGTAATTTCTTGGATAAGGGAGGGGGAGGAGGTGAATGGTGGTGGTGGGGCGGGGGGCTGTGTGTGGAGGGGTGAAACTTCAAAAACCAACTGCAGTGTGCAGCAATATAGGAACAAACCATGCATTACAGCTCCAGCTTAATTATTATGCTAATCGAGCCGCCCGCGGGGCTCAGAGTAGTGATGTAACGCTAAGAAATAAATATATAAATGCACTTTCACACTGTTTCAGTGAATTTGGATTTTTTTTTTCCAGTTCATTGGATTATTGTTTCCTTTTTTTTCTTCTTCTTCTTATTACTCAGACAGAAGGGAGTTGAGACAGGAAGAAGGAGATGCAATGGGCTGCGAGGTGGGAATTCAGAGGGAAGAATGTCTGTTTTTTTTGTGGCAGTGAAAAACTGTGTTTTACTAATATCTGCAGTTTTTAATATTTTCTCATTTACAACATAACAGTCATTGATAAAAATTCCCCTCCATAAGTACAGTCCACTGAATTAAAAAAAAGTCCACCTCTGTGTATCTACATTGTAGGGACTCAATTCTTTCTTAATCATCCAACAACATAAACAAAATCAGAATGATCTATTTTCCCAAACAAGCTGACTATCAGACTATCGTAACTACTGAGGTCTTAAAATAAACTTTTTTTTTTCCCCCCCAACTTACTCTTTTGAGTGTATGAACCCTTCTGAAATGTAGCTGTTGGGATAGTTACCTCCTAGAGACCAGGCATACCAGACTTAGTTACAATGGATATAGTCTAGATCAGCGATGTTCCACTTCTGGGATTGCTCCGCTGCAGATGGAAATTCGACCGGATTTCACTCATTTAGGCCGGATATCCGTTGCCTTGGGATTCTTTTGTTTTGGCGTTCTAAACTCCGGTGGATTTATTAGGACTATGGTTAACTGCTCCTCAGATCTCTGCAGGGTAAATCCAGACAGCTAGCTCAACTATCTGTCCAATCTGAGTTTTCTGTTGAACGACTAAAACAACTTTTTAACGTACACGTTCCACCAAAACAACAACAGAGTTAGCTTCCGGGGGGGGACCAAAGAGTTTCACCCAGGAAATGTGTGCTTCTTGGGAGCGTTTTAATCCAAACCACAATCTTTTTCCTAATCAGAACTAGTCATTTGCGTTGCTCTGTACCTGGCTCAAAGTCACCCATTTTCAGCTAAACACATCTACTAACTGCAGCTGATATACGACTGAGCTGTGACCGAGGTCCATAGCCCGCTGTCGTGAAGCTCTGTAGCAGCTTAAACAACTACGTTTCGGTTTACATAAATTTCCGTAAGATATCATACGTATATATATTAGTGCTGTCAAACGATTCAAATATTTAATCGTGATTAATCGCATTAATGTCAAAGTTAACTCGCAATTAATCGCACATTTTTATCTATTCTAAATGTCCCTAGATTTCTTTTTGTCCAATTATTTTTTCTCATTTTAATGCTCTTATCAACATGGAAAAGTGGATCGGCTTGCTTTGTGCTTTTGTCGCCTGGCTTTGACGAGGGGGCGGAGAATTTGCATCAGCTGTGTGCTTGGCCATCAAGTGGTATTTCAGACTGGACGTGCTGCGATGACAGCTCAGTTCACAACGACAAAACACACAGATCAGTTTGGTCTTGTCAATGGAACCATTTGGCAACTTTTTAAAAGTAAACTTTCCATTCAGAATCTCATTGGCATCCATTTCGGCGTCTTGCGCTCGCCATCCACTCAAAACGTAACGGTAGCCTACTACTCTTTGGCTGGCTCGCAAGCCCAAACATGTGTGTGCCTGTTGTTTTGTTTCCGGTCTAGCTAGATCCGGTGTGGTGTTGTAGTTTTTCTAACGTTACTAGTTGTTGCAACAGCATGTGAAAAAAAAACTCCGTTTGCTATGCCAAAAAGAACATTAATCTCACGATAAAAAACATTACGCTGTTAACATGGGTTCGCGCTAACGCCATTAATAACGCGTTTAACTGACATCACTAATATATATATATATATATCTCATATGAGAATGCATTGACTAGTATCATATAATGGCATACGTATCGTGATAATATCATATGGTGGGGCCTGTGGTGATTCCCATCCCTACTGCCAATTTTGTTTTCCAAAATGTGCCAATACGTTTTCATACAGAAGTTCACTGCACTAGCTATAAATGTAAGCTGTTTATGAAGCCGTATTTTGGTGACCACTGGTAATGATGTGCTATGCAAGTGAAACATACTGGAACATAGTGACTAATGGATGGGGAGTTGGGAAGCAAATGATGAGGCAAGAGAGGTTTGAGAAGCGTGGGCATTTTGAAACTGTTGTTTCTGCTGTAACATAGTATCATGTGTAACCATTGGAATTCATTGTAACTTCTGTAACTTAGACTACAGGAAAAAAAAAAACAAGGGAAAGGTACAGCAAATTGATCTTTGAACAACATTGGTTAGTCTTTCTATAGATGGTAAAAAGCTTCTTCAAAGCGCTGTTCAGACAGAGGTTGGATCTGTTACCAACTTTTTGTATATTGCTGTGATTGACAATGCAACACTCGCGCATGCATTCCACAGCGAATGGCCAGATGTGCCCAGGTGTGAAAATAGGCGGATCTATGAGTGCCCTTTCTCGATATTCTTTAATTTGACATGTCTTGTTTAGAAGGCATACTTTTGATCTTTTTTTGGTCACTTGGGGTATTTGATTGTGCTTATAAAAGGTACAAATGGTAAGGGTACTTCATGTACTTGTATAATATACTTTGCCAGCTTATTTAATAACCATATTTTAATAGTTGTATTAAATGACTGTAGATTTAATTGTTTCCAAAACAGAAGTCCAAATACAGAGACTTTTTCCATTAGTTTGCGCATGTGGGTCATCTCATGATGCATCCATCAAACTGACATCAGCCAGGGGCCACATTCAAAAATGTCAGTCAAAAAAATTGGATCTAAGCAAAAGGTGAAATTGAGTGGAGCATTGTAGCCCTCAGAGCCGTCGGGGCCAGCGCCTCCTTTGAATTCAGTTAAAGCAGAGTCACATTTCAGTGTCTAGCTGCGCACGAGCCGCTGCCAATCATCCTCCAGTGGAGCAGAGTGAAGGAAAGGTGAATCGCCCCTGTGCTATATGCATATCAAACAGCGGTGCTTGTCACCATGCAGCAGCCAATGCCAATAAACAAACAGTGTGTGTGTGTGTGTGTGTGTGTGTGTGTGTGTGTGTGTGTGTGTGTGTGTGTATGTGTGTGTATGTGTGTGTCAGGTTGTAATGTGACTGTTGCTGTATTTGTGTTTATTTTATGTACGTTTTGTGGCATACTTGTGCAATATGATTTTCAGTGTGTGTGTATGCATTTATGCTGTGTGGATATGATAGACTGTGCGTGTGTGTGTGTGTGTGTGTATCGTAATTTTTTTGTGTTTTGAGCAACCTATATATACATTTATCATGTTTTGCATGTCATGTGAACTTATCAAGCATTTATAGCAGCCCAGAACGTGTGTGTGTAACCCGCTCTCACTCCCAACTCCTAAAATATTGACGCTTGGTCAGTGGCTCTTAGCGTCAGATGCCGACACAAAAATCACCCTTTGGTGTCTGTATAGGACGCACCATCCCGTTCTTGTGCCACATGTCAGTTAAACGTACAGTCAAAAGAATAGAGTCTGCCAAGAGTCCCGACTTAGCGCGTCTAAATATGAGGCAAAAGGGCTAGACGCTAAAGGAGACTTTTTGCGTCAGTAACAAACGCCAAAGGCACATGACCAAGAGTCGCTTTTTGACGCGCTGGGAGTAAGAATGTGTTGGTATGCATTTGTTCTTTGAATGTGTGCTTCCATGCAAGTTGTGTATGTCTGAAGTGCACCTGTATGCAACCGTGATGACACTCATGTCAATGCCTGTCTTTGCACTTTCTGGCTGTGTGTTATGTGTGAAAGCATAGTATGTGAGTGTACCTTTACGTCGATAAGCTCTGACAATAGGAGAGGATGCAGCAATGAGGAAACATCGATGTGTTAGGCTTTGGATGGCTCAGAGTAACTTTACTGCATCCGCTTAGATATTTTCAGTGAAGAAGATGGGCACACTATAGTCTTTTAACACGTATTCAAACAAGGAGACCGAACATAAAGCTAAAATACTAACAGGGGTTTAAAGAGTGGTGTCATTACATCATCTGGAGTCCAGTTTTTTTTTAGGAGAATGGCAAATATGTTTGCAAGTCTTTGCCTGATCAGAAGAGTGAGAACTCCCAGTACAGTATACTATTTAATTTCAAATTATGTCTTTCTTGTAATTTCACATCATAATCCACCTGTTGGTTACTATTGGCCGCCGGGTTGTGGTGGTGGTGGGTGTCACAGGGCTGACAAGCGGAAGTGAAGCAGACACGTTGCGGTGGAACAGCTCAGTGAGAGACTGCTGAAGCGGATTGTGTTTTCTGACTTGTCGTGACGTTTGCCCACGGAGTTTGTGTTAATGTTATGTCCGCGTTGACTGAGTGTCAACGCTGCAACGACTGACAGGGGGAGAGGAGCGGGCCGGCCAGCGTCGAAGCTGATTTCACGCCGAGCCGAAGAATGCCAGGTAGGCCTCTAACCCTTACCTGCAGTCGGGCGGCTAAGCGATTAGCTTTTCCAGTTTTCAAATGCACGAGTAATACCAAGCTCCGTTGTAATACTAGATGTAACGAGACGAATCAAGTTTCCCCAGGGTGGGTTATGCCGTGACATAATCTAAACTTTTAATGTTAGTAAGTTATGTAAGGTTTAGTTTATTTGGATGTGAAGTTGGGCCAAGTAGCTAATGCTTTTATCACAAGGTAGCAAATCATTACAGAGCAGAACAACTGAAGGGTGACAGGGTGGTGAATCCTGCCAAGCAGCAGCCAATTAGCAAACAAATGTATAGATGTAACCAACATTTCAATATGGCATTCCGTTGCTAATATTCAAGATCTTTAACCGACATCACTTACACACCAACAGCCAATAAGTAATGAAGCTCAGCGCAAATTCTTTCAGGAAGACTTCTAATAACTTCAATCACCGCTCTCTCTTCCTAAAACTATTCAGCTGTTTAGAGGCATTCATTTTCACTAAACCAACCAGAATTGGCCACGAAATTCACGATCCAATCACAGCATTACATCCCTGCTTTAAATCTGTTTCTCTCTCTGCTGCAGCCAGCTGTCATTTCAGGCAAAGTGTGCATCCCTCCTCCTCCCCTTCCACCTCCAGTCACCATCACCCTGGGTCTTCCTCCAGCAGAACGCTCCGTCAACTCCTTTGGTCTGGTCTTCGGGCTCCTTCGCCGCCGCCACCAGTGTGTAGACTCCATCGGGGGGATATGTCTTGGCTTCTCTACCCCTTTAAAAATGATTTCATAACGATGGAGTCTAATCTCCAAAGACTCTGTACAGTTCATATTATGCATATGTATAATAAATCTTTGCATATCTGCAACATAGTCTCTCCTGAGTGAATTCAATGTTTCTTCCAGAAATGTTCTGGAGGAAACTGACATTGAAATAGCATTTCGACCATCATGGAAGACTGGGAATCTCCAGAGAATCTGAACTAATGAAACTAAAAAAAGGTCCATATGTCAAAATGTTGAATTAGAATCAAGTGAGCTGTTTTCTCTTGCCAGTGTAGTATTGATTAACTGTAATGAACAAACGATCAAGCTTCTTCAATAAAGTCCCAATCTGCTATATTACTTATATTATTATATAAGATATGCTCATACGGCAGTATGAAGTGGTTACAAAAGGATAGACCATAAACATATTCAATAGACTTCAGTGTAGCAGATTAGAGTTTCAATCATATTGTTTGAAATAACAAGCATAAATGAAACAATACATTGATTTTTTTTTACACCCATCCATAAATGGTTACATCCATGGAAAATTCCCCTCATGTCCCATGTAGCTGGGTTCAGAAATTCAGTCTTGTCTTTGCTCAGAGCATTTCATTTCTTGTTTCCATGCTTGTTACAGCAGTTGTTTCAAAGCCTGCAGTGTTTTTCACCTTCAGCTCCGTCCATTTGGACTCATGACAACAAGCAGTCCCACTTGGATCCAGACCAAAACAATTAGGCCAAGAGTTTGACAGGGGTTCATTCTGAGTGACAGCCAGCTCCAACTGCATAATGCATTGTGCATAACCAATCTAACACAGCTAACTTTTCTTTCAAATACTGTAAAGTCCATTTGTAACGGTTCAAAGTTCCGTGAAATTAGAAGCAAAAATACACAACTGGGAACAATAGCAGACATCTTTAGGCATCATTATACAGTATTTAAGTGGTTGGTAGGGTTGTAACGATGCATCGTGAATCGGTTAAAAATCTATATAAATGGCCTCAACCTACCAGGTGAGCTAATCAGGGCGATTAGCTCACCTGGTAGAGCGTGCGCCCCATGTACAAAGGCTTAGTCCTAGCCACAGCGGGCGTGGGTTCGATTCCAACCTGTGGTCCTTTGCTGGATGTCATTTCCGCCCTCTCTCTCCCCTTTCATGCCTAATCTGTCTTATCAAATAAAGGCCTAAAAATGCCCCCCAAAAAATCTATATAAATGTGTAAACATTACAAGCAGTTGAGATAAAAAATGAATCGCAATTGTTAAACGGCCTAGGGCCTAATCTACTTTAGATTTAATTTGTTTGACTTCAGACTTCACTACGTGTTCTTAGTTTATTTATTTGAAGAGATTTTCTTCTACACAGTATTTATTTAGTTATTTGGATGTGGGATTTGTTAAAATGTAATTATGAATTTTTGTTACAAGATTAAATACAATTTCAGTTGCACTTCTGATAAGAGGAGGATCTGTTTTGCACAGTTTATTTAAATAAAGGAATTTTGTCTGCAGCTCTTTCTGTTAAAAAGATGATCAGAAAATCGTATTGAGCCTAAAAATTATGAATCTTACGGAATCGTAAGCCGATTGTACGGTTACATTCCTAGTGCTTGGCGTACTTATAAGACACTTTGCTCTGCAAGAGAGGAGCAGCAATGCTGACAGATGTGAACAGATGTTCCAACCTCAGTCCCAACTCGACACACTGGCCCCCACCGGCTCCAGAGGAGAACAAACCCGGGCAGATGAGACGGAGGGGTTGTGCTATGTGTAAATTTGCATATTTGTGTATACAGTATTTGATCCATTTAGGGAAGTGTTTGACTAAAGAAATACTGTAGATAGACGTTTCTAAATTGGACGAAAGCCAACAAATGAGTCAGAAACACCCACAGCAACATCACATGCAGACTCCGATGTAGTTTTAGAAGTTCATTCTGCCTATCTCGTTTTGGCATTAATGGTGACGTTCATTCTAAGGTACTAGGTCAAAGTCAGTGGTGGAGGAAGTATTCAGATCCTTTACTTAAGTAAAAGTACTATTACCATACTGTGAAAATACTCTGTTACAAGTAAAAGTCCTGCATTGAAAATGTTACTTAAGTAAAAATATGTAAGTATTATCAGGAACATGTATTAAAAGTAAAAGTACTCGGTGCAGTAACGTGTTTAATGGGCTAATCATTTCAGCTGGACTTGTAGGCCGTTATATTGTTGGGTAGTTTAATTCATAATAAAACATTTTATAAACTACATGTGTTTTGTGTGCAAAAATCTTAATTTGTAAAGTAACTAGTAACTAAAACTGTCAGATTAATGTAGTGGAGTAAAAAGTACAATATCTCTCTCTGAAATGTAGTGAAGTAGAAGTTGAAAGGGGCATTAAAAAAGAAAAGACTATCTCAAATGTGTACTTAAAGTGCTCATATTATGCTCATTTTCAGGTTCATAATTGTATTTAGAGGGTGTACCAGCTCCTCTTTTCACCCTGTGTGTTGAGCTCTCTGTTTTAGCTACAGAGTGAGACATCTCACTTCTGTTCCATCTTTGTTGGGAGTCGCACATGCGCAGTACCTAGGTAAGGACTACCAGCCAGTCAGAAGCAGAGTATGACGGAGTGCCATGCTAGCAGCTAGGCGAGCATTATAACGTGTGTTACAAAGTGACGCACGTTTGTCACAGAAGTAAAGGCTGGGCTACAATAGAGCTATTTGGAGCAGTTTGTGAACAGTGTTTTCTGTTGGAGATGGTAAGTCCCTTTGGGGTGGACTTTGGGCTTTTTTACTTTGTAAACCTATAACGTGCACAAAAAGATATATAACACAATAAAGGAAAGGGGAAAAGCCAACAAGCATAATATGAGCACTTTAAGTACAGTCCTTGAGTAAATGTACTTAGTTACATTCCGCCACTGGTCACAGTTTTACATCAATTACGTATTTTTCTAAACCAAACACAGAATTGCAGTAGCATTACTTCCAACACTTATTTTAACAGCAGTCCACTGAAGTCAGATTAGGGCTCACTCAAGGCATCAATATCTCCAATCCACCTGCGACAGGCCTCATTTGCCTCTCTCATAAAGAGCAGTAAATCAATAAAAATAACAGTGGGTGCATGCCGATGGTTATGTACCCTCTAACAGGACAAACATTAGTCAGAAAACATTGTCTTTAGATGACTAAAGGTCAAATTAAATGGAATGAAAGCAATACAATATATCCTGCAAAACTAAATGATCACTTTAAGGAAAGTGTCCAGTCCAGTGCTAATGATTTTATATGCTAATGGTTTTATCTCCCACCAGCAGCGCAGATGATGAAACATATGGAGCTGAGACAGAGGCCCAGAAGGGACAATTGACACTAAACACAATCTGCATACATGAACAGTTTCCTGGAAAAAGGCTGCAACCTAATCCTCCAGATTAATCATTTGTGTTATTTTTGCTTTAAGGGCAGTCCTGCAAAGCAGACACTTTGAGTGGTGAAAAAAATGTTACTCCTACATATAAGCTTTGCATAAATCACTGTCCAAACATCACATATAATAATCCAAATTAAATCATGCCACGCAAAAGTACGGAAGAGGATTAACTGAAACAATTTATTTCAGTTTCTAAGAATTCTGAGAAAAAAGTCTGACTTTTTTTCTTAGAATTCTGACTTTAAAGTTAAATAGTAAGTTAAAGTCAGAATTCTCACTCTTGAGAAAAAGTCAGAATTCTGACTTTATAATCAAAATTCTGACTTTTATCTCAGAACTCTGAAACTCAGAACTCAAAACACATTTTTCACATGTGGCCCTAATCATCTTCCGTACCTTAAAGTGATCATATTATGCTTTTTGGCTTTTCCCCTTTCCTTTATTGTGGTATATATCTTTTGTGCATGCAAAGTAAAAAAGCCCAAAGTCCACCCCAAAGGGACTTACCATCTCCAACAGAAAACACTGTTCACAAACTGCTCCAAACAGCTCTATTGTAGTCCAGCCTTTACTTCCATGACGAACGTGCATCACTTTGTAACACACGTTATAATGCTCGCCTAGCTGCTAGCATGGCACTCCCTCATACTCTGCAGCTGACTAGCTAGCAGTACTTACTGCGCATGTGCGACTCCCAACAAAGATGGAACAGAAGTGAGATGCCTCACTCTGTAGCTAAAACAGAGAGCTCAACACACAGGGTGCAAAGAGGAGCTACAGCAACGTGCAGTACAACAAAAATACGGTGTTTTCTGAAAATTAAACCACATAAACCTATTCTGATACAACCTCTAAATACAATTATGAACCTGATGATGAGCATAATATGAGCACTTTAATGTGGACCTCTTTAAAGTAAACTGTATTGCTAGTGCTAAAGATGCTAAGATGGACTGGAATTGATAGTTGAAAAAAATAAAAACATTCATATGAAGTTAAAAATTGTTGCAATTCTTGCGTCACGATTTCCAAGTGCCATCATCTATTCTATGTCTCTTGATCATTCTCTCGCATCCTCGTCCTGAGATGGAAGCCAACTTATTTAAAGCACATTTAACAACTAGTTTCAAATCAAAGTGCCGTAATGAGAACAGACACTACCAGAACAGATAGTATCAAGTGATGACAACATGCAAGAACAAGAGCAGCGCATACTCTGGATAAAAGTGCAAAACCCTGACCTCACATTTCAAAGATGACAACAATGAGATAAAAAGGTTCCCTGTGAGAATGCACAGGCCTGTTTACTGATGACAGTTTGGGCAGATAGTGACAAACTGTCTGGGCTTCACATCGACTAAACTGTCCCCACTGACTGTTCCAGTAGGAGATGACCAACATCAACAAGAACAGGAAAATAACACCTTCTCTTACAAAACAATTGTTGGCAGATGAAGTGAGCCACTTTTTCTAAAGGACTCCCACTGGATGATGAACTTATTTGTTCAGCTCACAATTACTTATGAGCTCTATCTAACAGAGGCATTTTTACAACAGTGAAGGGTAACTAGTACAGTTTTTGTGGCCCATAACAATTCTGCAATATACTGTATCTGTATATGTTGTATATGTATTAACTAGGGCTGTCAATCTATTTAAATATTTAATCATGATTAATCGCATAGTTTTCCATAGTTACCTCACGATTAAGTGCAAATTAATCGCACATTTTTTATCTGTTCTAGATGGCCTTGAAAAGGGATAGTTTTCTAGGTTTTAATGCACTTCAACATGGGAGCGGACACATATGCTGCTTGTAGAGTTGTCCAGGTGTCTCCGTCGTGCCACTGGTGAGGAGGGGTCCTCTGCATCAGCTGTGTGCTTGGCCAGCAACTGGTGTTTGAGACTGGACGTCCTCCGGTGGTAACTCAGTTCACATCGACAGTACATGGAAATAACTTTTAGTCGTGTGGAGATAACCATCTGGAAGGGCTCTGAAACTCAACTTGCCATTCCAAAGACCCTTTTCTTCATCCATTTCTGCTCAAGGAGCTTTGTTTCTGCTAGACACCCACAATGTTAACTACCCAGGCCCGAGGCCCAAATAACAGAACCCGTGTGCGTTAATCGCGTGGCAAAAAAGATTAATGGTGTTGCGAAACTGGTTATTATTGTGTTAATTTTGATAGCCCCTAGTATTAGTCAATATTGACGACGATACATTTAGGGGATTGCTCCAATGCCGCTGAAAGATCTGCCGGATGTCCGTCACCTTGGGCTTTGTTTGTGTTGTAGTTCTAAACTGCAGTGGATTTATGAGGACTATGGTTAACTGTTCCTCAGATCTCTGCAGGGTAAATCCAGACAGCTAGCTAGACTATCTGTCCAATCTGAGTGTTCTGTTGCACGACTAAAACAACTTTTGAACATACACGTTCCACCAAAACAAGTTCCTTCCTGAGGCTATTTTGCAGATGCACCGTTGCTTCGTCTGGCGCTTAGCACCGCCCATGACGATTGTGATTGGTTTAAAAAAATGCCAATAAACCAGAGCATGTTTTTTTCCCATCCCAGAATGCTGTGTGGACTAGCCAGACCCTCCATTACATTACATTACATTACATGTCATTTAGCTGACGTTTTTATCCAAAGCAACTTACAATTAAGTGCTTTCAACTGTGAAGGTTCAAACTCCAGACAACAAGTAGTAAGTGCAAATACATTAGCTTTAAATAAGCAAAGCTACAAAGAGACATATGAAAGTGCAGGTTCAAAAATTATTATTTTTTTTTTTTTTTTTTTTATCCGAGGTGTAGTCGGAAGAGATGTGTTTTTAGCCTTCGGCGGAAGATGTGTAGGCTTTCGGCCATCCTGATGTCGATGGGGAGCTCGTTCCACCATTTGGGAGCCAGGACAGTGAACAGTCGGGATTTCGTTGAGTGATTAGTTCTCCCTCGCTGTGAGGGGGCAGCCAGCAGGTTGGCTGATGCAGAACGAAGTGGGCGGGTTGGGGTATAGGGTTTGACCATGTCCTGGATGTAAGCTGGGGCTGATCCGTTCGTGGCCCTATATGTAAGTACTAGTGTCTTGAAGCGGATGCGGGCCGCAATTGGTAACCAGTGAAGAGAGCGGACGAGCGGTGTAGTGTGAGAGAACTTGAGGAGGTTGAAGACAAGCCGAGCTGCTGCGTTCTGAGGAAGGTCTGGCAATGCGAGACCACCCTAGTATTAACCTAACATTTTGAAATTAGAAGGACAACAGGTGGTCACAATTTGAGCTGGGCATCAAACTTTAAAAAATGGTGGTACCGACTGAAAATAAGTCATTGACACAGACACTCAAAAAGTATGTAGTAGGTCACCAAAAGTACGTCTACTTATTCTTCACTACTACTATCAGGTAGTTCCTGATCTTAATCACAACGCTGCCAATTTAAGACAATTTTCAGATTATCTCATTTATTATTTTAAATTCTTGTGCAGCTGCTTGTGGTTAGACGACATTCAACATTTGAGAACTTTGGCCTCTTTTGTGAAATGAAAACAAATGGTTTTGTAGGAAAACACGTTTACATTTCTCAAACAAAGATATGAAAAATGTTTTCATGTGTTATCAATACGAAAGACACGTATTGCAACTGCATTGATATTTAGAAAAAAAATGTAATATTAATAATACCTAGTCCTAATCACAATACAGTACAACATGCACTATAGAATGTGCCTCATACTGTATGTTGGCTCCTTAATGTACGATTTCATATACCACATCCTCATTATGTTTAGTATGTCATTAATATGTAAATTTCATACGATAGTGTAGAATTCTTCACCTTTGTTGAGAAGAAGAATGATGTTGCCCATGTTGTTGAGTGTCTCAACATGTCATTTATTAGCTCCAGTGTGATCTCTGGACGTACTTCATTTGACCAAGACTTTAATCACAACAGTTGGGCCGTGCGCTTGTGGTTAAAGCGCTACGAAATTGCCCAGGCATGTGATTTGGAAGAGGACGGCAATAAAAATACGCATTAGCAAGAACAAAACAGCCCTATCACTGGTTCTTAATTAGCTGTGTGAGACCGAGCGCGTGTGTGTGTGTGTGTGTGTGTGTGTGTGTGTGTGTGTGTGTGTGTGTTTGAGAGACAGAGAGACAGAGCATGAAGGTTGCCTCTCTCCTGGCTATAACTTTTATGAGGGGTCATTCGTGTCACTTCTTTGTGTTAGCATGTGTTATCTTAGCATGTGTTATCTCACTTTCTCACACTTTCAGGCACACTGCTCCGTTTCCTCTTTTTATAAACCCAGACATGCAATATATATCCTGCTCACTAGGGCTGTACAATTAATCAAATTTCAATTGCGATTAAGGCTCCTTACAATATCAAAGAGTCATCGAGAAAAATTATAATTTTGCACATTACGTTTTGCGAGTAAACTCCCATTTTGTCTTGTGTTCTGAATGAAAAAAATAAAAAGTTCAAACGGGAAAAGTATGAAAGGAAATTTCACAGTTCAAAGTATTTTCACTGTTGATTTTTCACAGTGTTTTCACGGTTTTACTGTTTACTATAATTTAGTGTTAAATAATTGTGATTTCAATGTTGACCAAAACAATCGTGATTAGGATTTTTTTTCATAATCGAGCAGCCCCACTGCCCCCCAATTCAGTAACACACACACACACACACACACACACACACACACAAACACACACACACCATTTTCTGCCTTGTCTGTGTATAAAAGGTTATCAAAATGTGAGATATCCAGCAGCTGAACGGTGCCGCTCAGACTCTGACCAAATGATTTCTGACTTCAAAGTATAACTCTCAAAAGGATTCTTAACTAATGAAGTTTTCCCCTTTTTTATTTGTTACCCCTAATTCTCACTGATTATGTCAAGGGAAAACTGTCTGCGGACGCTTTCTTGTTATTTTCCTCGGCCCCATCTGGTTTTCCCATTTACACAGCAGCATTGACACCTGGGAGCTGACTAGTCCTGCCGCAGTCTCCTCCTGTGAGCCACTGATCAGCTCCACTGGAGCATTTGGACTGTTACATAAAGCACCGCACATGGGAGTTTTAGTTCTTCAAATGGGTTCTTAGAGGCAGGACTGCAGAGCAGAGGATATTCTAAGATTAACTTGGTTGGAGCCAAACTGTTTTTCACAGTCGTATGTTGGTGCAGGTAGATGGGAAACCATGCTACACAGGCCACTTCCCTGGTTTCCAGCTCGGCCTCATTCTAACTACTATAACTTGACCTCCCTTGTCAGGTAAAAGCACGTTTTCCCCTTTATTTTCTGGTGAGCCATAGGTGAAGAGAATGGCTTTTCAGGTGACGAAAAGGCCTTTCTCACCGAGGACATTTTTACTCATTTATTCCAATACCAGGGCATGGTACTGGCCAACGCATTCTCATCAATGGCTTTGAATGATATTGTACGCAATTACAGCGAGCACCGACAGGTCGTCACATGACCGGCCGGCACAAATTACAGTTAAATTTAGCCGTTACTGCCAAGGTTACTGTGGGCCGGGTACAGAGCACCGTGAATGTTGCAGGACGACAGTTAAAGGAACACACCGACTTAATGGGACTTTAGCTTTTTCACCGTATCCCCCAGAGTTAGATAAGTCCATACACACCCTTTTCATCTCCGTGCGTGTTGTAACTCTGTCTGATGCACCCACCGCTAGCCTGGTTAGCAACAGATCCTGAAGGTAACCGGTTCCATCTAGCCTACTGCTCCCAATAAGTGACAAAATAACGCCAACATTTTCCTATTTACATGTTGTGATTTGTATAGTCACAGCGTGTACAAATAACAAGGTCACATGAGACACAGCCTTCTTCTAACCGTATACATACTGGGAACTATATTCTCAGAAAGACAAACCAGCTGCTACTTCTGCTACTTGGGCGATTTGCTGGGCTTCTCGGTTGCTGCAAGAAAATCACTCCACTTATCTAACTCTGGGGGATACGGTGAATAAGCTAATGTCCCAATAAGTCAACGTGTTCCTTTAAGTTTATGCACCAAATAAACTTGCTCTCACTCCCAACTCATCAAATCCTGATGCTTGGTCAGTGGCTCTCAGCGTCAGGTAGGACGCAAAAATCACCCTTTAGGGGCGCCTGGATAGCTCACCTGGTAGAGCATGCGTCCCATGTACAAACCTCAGTCCCCATCGCAGCAGCCGCTAGTTCAACTCCGACCTATACATCTGATCCACGGTTTTATCTCTCCACCTTCAGTCCTCACTTTAGGTTTCCTGTGTCTGCGTCCTCCTGTTGATCCGCCTCTCTGTCTCTGCCTCTCTCTTTTTCCCTTGTTCATTTCTGCAAGCTAAGCCCGACTTATTCCTAAGTGCTTTTATCAAACAGGTTTGTCAGACAGTGCTTTACGGAGATCAGGGAACAACAAATACAGATAAAAAGCAAGAGATAAAAGCAAGAAAGTAGAGGCACGTCAGAAAAAACAAGATAAGGGTGGTAAGATCCTCCTCTGTGTGTGTGTGTGTGAGTGTGTGTGAGTGTGTGTGTGTGTGTGTGTGTGTGTGTGTTCTCTTTCCCTGTACAAGTCTTTCTCTTCATCATCCTTGTGGAAGCTGACAATGTCATGGGTAATGTAAAACCTGTCAGAATGTAATAAAATGTCTCTCTAAATAGTGTTGAAGATGTAGCTGCAATCATCTGTTGTTTGCCACTCTGAGCGGCTCAGAACAGCCGCAGATTTCCTGTAATAATTTAAGTGTAATAAAATGTCACAATAACTGAATGTATGACAAGATGAAGACACAACTTTGCTATTCCAATACCATGGATATGGCCAGCCACTTGTTTATGCACTTCAATATCCAATAGAAAATAATCTCAAAATGAAATAGCACAACAAGCCAGAGAGCGCAGTTCACTTTGCGGTGAAAACAAAAGACTTTCACTCAGGAAACGCTCGTTCGTTCCTCTGGAGTGTTTTAATCCAAACCACCATCTTTTTCCTAAACTTAACGAGTCGTTTTGGTACTGTCAACGCCCCCATGACGCTCACTTTTTCTGGCTAAACTCAAATTCCACGGCATCTATGTATATCAGAAACATTGTGATAATGGATTTTCTCGATATTACACCAGCTCTAGCGGGAAGTCTCCCCGCTGGTCAAAAGAAAGAAGTATCTAATGAGCATGCTCTCAACCGGCTGGACCAGAGAAGGGCTCTAATGTGCACGCTCAATGGGCCCAAAAGTGCTGAAACCCCGGGAAGCCTGTGCCTTTGTCAGCGTATGCATCCTAGAGCAGGGGACATCGACTCCATTTTTCTAAGGGCCAGAATTTTTCCAAGCAGACGCTCCAGGGGCCGGACTTTCAAATAAAGAAAATAAAATGTATTCATACCTAATACACCTGTTCTTGTTCGATATTTTCACTTTCTAACTGAATTAATGCTATATTTCTTTTACATGTATTAGTGTGAGCAAACTCCTAAAAAACATGGAAACTCCATAATGATAACTGGCTCTATAACTAGAAAATGATCTCAGACTAGGAGGCAGTTCACTGAGGAGTGATGGTTAAAGTCTCTGGTTATGAAAACGTAGTTGTAGTATGCAGTGTCCTGATTGGTGGAAAACGCTTGCAGGAAGAAAGGCCTGTGGTCAGGTAAAAATGTCACTGTCAAAGAGCCTGAAGCGAAAGTTGTAGAAAACCCAAGCTTTAATGAAGAATGGACTGATAAGCAGGCCACGCGTTTGTCCTGTATGCCTCATTACAATGAAACGATGCTGTTGCAAATTAATACAACCGGCATCATCATCAAGAATGAAGAACGCGCACATGATCGTGGCGTCATTCACGTGGCGTCATTCACGTGCATATTAAGTAGCCACATGCATCTATTTTGGTCTTATAATACATCCATAGTTTCACTGCTCCAGTGGAGAGGATGGTTCGTTTAGCCAGCAGTTAAGCAAGAGTTTGTCCAAAGTTCAAGATTTGTGGCAATCTACAACAGTTAGACTACAAACTGACAGCTTTCACTTTAGTTTGTTTGTAAAAATTCACTATTTGCAGAGTAGAGCTGTGTTTGCGTAAAACAGCACAGTGGACAAGAGATTGAAATATCGCTTCCTACATGTTTATGCCTGTAGAACAGGTAGGTGGGTATTGACTTTTTACCAGTGTTGGGAGTAATGCGCTACAAAGTAACGCGTTACTCTAATTCCACTACTTTTAGCGGTAACATGCATGTAACAAAAAATCTTTTTAATCAAGTAACGCAATTACTGAAATTTAAATGAATTTGTTACTAGCGTTGCAGACAAGAAGACAGATAGGCCTACTTTAGCTGCTTCTGATCTAACGTCACAGGACCTTATGGTGGGGATTGATGCAATGATACATCAATCAAACAATGAGCATTAAACCACAGCATGGCCGATAGTGCAGATAGAATGAGCTTTCTCTCCTGAAAGTATGGACATTGTAAAATGATAACGAAGGAGGCAGTAGTAACAAGTGAGCAGTGACACACACGTTTTGGGTGCTACCGTATATATCACAGTATATGCGCAGGCACATTTTAACTACCGTTTATATATCACAGTATATGTGCAGGTGCATTCTAACTACCGTGTATGACAGACATTACTTTTCGCTCGTCGAAATTAAAGACAAAAATGAAGTAACGATGAAAGTAACAAGTGAGCAGTGACACACACGTTTTGGGTGCTAAGGTATATATCACAGTATATGCGCAGGCACATTTTAACTACCGTATATATATCACAGTATATGTGCAGGCGCATTCTAACTACCACATATGACAGACATGCAAACAACCAAAGCTAGATTTTACACGGACTGCAGTGCAGCCGATAAGCCAGGCAGAGCTGAATAAATTGATTGCTAGGTATACTGTAGGCCAATCACTTATTTCATTGGGCCTAATGTGGTAAAAAAAAATCACTGTTAAATGACTGAGACAGTTATTTCATTTCAAGTATTAAAAGGGACTTTTGTACTACTGCTTGATTTGAATGCCTGCTAAAAAATAAAATAAAAACGGACAAAACACCCGTCAACCATGTTATGAGTGTTGCCATTGCATAGTTTGTCCACCAGAGAGCGCTCTACAACGTCCCTGTTGGCAACACTCGTGTTTAACCCTTTAAGTTTCATATCTTGAGTTTGTATTTTTATACAGTTTATTCATCAGAACTTTAATATATTTTGATGTTCCTCTGTTCTGGGCCCCATTTCAGGAAGGAGGTTTAACAAACTCTGAGTCTAACCCTGATGTCTGAGTTGATTTACCCTGAGATGGGAAACTCATCATCCATCAATCTTAGTCCGCTTATCCGGTATCGGGTTGCGGGGGTAGCAGCTCCAGCAGGGGACCCCAAACTTCCCTTTCCCGAGCCACATTAACCAGCTCCGACTGGGGGATCCCGAGGCGTTCCCAGGCCAGGTTGGAGATATAATCCCTCCACCTAGTCCTGGGTCTTCCCCGAGGCCTCCTCCCAGCTGGACGTGACTGGAACACCTCCCTAGGGAGGCGCCCAGGGGGCATCCTTACCAGATGCCCGAACCACCTCAACTGGCTCCTTTCGACACAAAGGAGCAGCGGCTCTACTCCGAGTTCCTCAAGGATGACTGAGCTTCTCACCCTATCTCTAAGGGAGACGCCAGCCACCCTCCTGAGGAAACCCATTTCGGCCGCTTGTACCCTGGATCTTTTCGGTTTCAGAACAGCTGATATGAGTTGGTTCAATCAACTCAGAGTATGTTCACACGCGTGCACCACCACAATAAAAAAGGCAGCATGAATGGAGCCATGATACTACAATTCACCATGGCAACAACCACAAACAAACGGGTCGGCGGAAATACTCATGCGCACATACAGCGAGTTAAAAAAAACAACCCAGCGGCTGCTGCAAAAGACAGAGAATTTGCGTGGGAGAAAATTGCTGCTAGAGTAAATATTCCAATATGGTGTATCATATTTAATCATAAGTATAATATTACTGGTGAAATGGTATTGAACCTATAATCTATTTCATTTAGGTGCAATACTGCGGGCGAAAAAGTACTACGCCTACTAATCCCACTGAGGCTGCAGCAACATCATTAACAGAATTCTAATTCATAATCTTTTATTTCAAAGGGTTTACATCATTCACCTGCAATCCTGTGGAACTCCTTTTTAATGGCTCTTACTGGTTTGTGTCGAGGGAACACTACAAAACATTTAAAACACGTTTCAGAGCGAGTCACACTCTTCTGACGGCGTTACAGTGGCTTTACTAAAATGCTCCGCATCACCAATGTTGTAAAGAAAACCAATAACCAATAACAAACTGCGCTAAAATGCGCCTGATCCAGACTGAATGAATGAATGAGAAATGAATGTGCGCTGTGTCAGAGGGAGGAGACTGAGAGAAACTCGAGGTTTCTTGAAGAAAATCTGCTCCCGACCAGGTTAGGTTCACAGAATCAGTTACCATAGTAACTGACTCTGAGGTGAAGTTAACTCTCTTTCTGAAACAGAAAACCCTCATCTCAGGGTTAACAAACTCAGAGTTTTCTTACCTGCTTTCTGAAACGGGGCCCTGTTATCACAATAAAACAAACACGTTTATTTTTAAACTGCATTATAATATTATTTTATTGAGGACTCATAAATAACTACAAATAACTAATGTTAGGGAAATCTGTTTATGTTTTGTTACGCGTTTCTGGATGTTTTCAAAAAAAAATATATCGGCCAATATATCGGAATATTGAATTTATCTCCTCTTATACTGTTTATCTTTTCTAGTGCTATCTCAGTGCTATAGCTTGTGTGTGTGTGTGTGTGTGTGTGTGTGTGTGTGTGTGTGTGTGTGTGTGTGTGTGTGAGTGAGTGTGTGTCATATATTTACTGTCACAGTACAGTGGTATTCCTTTGCTTTCCATGCTCTCTCCACTCTCTCTGTTTCTCTCTCCCGGCCGTTTCAGTATCTGTCACGGCATTGTTTGGCAATGTCATCACAGATTAAAACATAGAGGCAACCATGAGTGTGTGGGCCTGAGTATGTGTGAGTGTCTGTGCATGTGGATCTAAATGTGGGTTTTTGTGTGTGTGTGTGTGTGTGTGTGTGTGTGTGTGTGTGTGTGTGTGTGTGGGTGTGGGTGTTTACAAATGCAAGTCATCTGTATGCATCCCTGTGTGTGTCTGAATCTATATGTGTTTATGTCTGCGTTTGTGAGTGTAATTATGTGTGTGTGTGTGTGTGTGTGTGTGTGTGTGTGTGTGTGTGTGTGTGTGTGTGTGTCCTCCCTGCAGCTGTGTACTCATGCATGGCTGCCACTGGAATCAGCCTGCTGCTGCTGCTGTTGAGGGCTGCTGTCCACTGCTATTCAGGACAAACACACAAATAAACACACACACACACACACAATCTCGAACATTCTTTTTTCTTTCCAAGCACGATAACATGTCCCCAATTTGTCCTTTCATTCTGAAACCTCTAACACCTTTCCTCTCTTCTTTTAAGGCTACGTTTGGTGTTTCTATAAAAAAATTATTTCAAACAAAGCACATTTCTCATAAATCCCCTTGGGTTTTTTTGCCAGGGGAAAGTGGATACCTGTCTGATCTGCTGAAAATCACTTTTGTCATGTTTGTTTCTACACATTCGGACAAAGTAACCTGACATGATGTTGAAACTATCCATGGAAGAGCTTTGTGATGCAGAACATCAGTAAGACGTTCTGCCAACGCCAACTTGGTAGTTCACATTGTAAAACGCAGGACAGAGGCTGTCAGTTATAAGCCTTGATTATAGTACGGAACGGGCACATACAGGGACAGCTGTAGCTTGTAGCGGAGTGGCGCGCTGTCACAAAAAATTGGCGGTACGCAAAGGTCTGCACAGAGCCTACGCAAACCCTGGCAGACCCTGGTGCATGCTGGTAGTCAAATATTGGTTTTAGTAAGTCTTAAAGATTTGGGGGAAACAGCTGAGATGTTAACTTCAAAGAACTGCAAATCTGCCCTAACTAAAAGGAAAAGTTAGCTACGGTCATAACTAACATGATCTAAGAAAAAAAAAACAATATGAACAGCAAATAGCAAAATAGCTAAAGTTCCTTTAAACCAAAAAGCAACAGAACAAACATAGTGTAAACAATGTCCAAAACAGGTACCCTGTGTGCACATGATGCAACATGGTGTTATGACAAAGATCACAGCAGCCTGATGACATCAGGTGTAAATGTGTGTGTGTGTGTGTGTGTGTGTGTGTCTAAACGTTGACTAAACGTGTAACCGTAACCATAAACAGAACTGTCGCGCGATAAAAAACTGCCATCGCAGTCGCGTGTTATGGTCACATGCTCAAAATGGCCACCATGCAGCCATATCACAGCGTTAAAAGACAAGACTGAGCTCCTTTTCCTTCCAGCGAAAAGGCTCTCCTACCCTGACTATAACAATTGACAACTCTGTGGTAGTCCCCACCCAGACTGCTAGAAACTTGTGTGACATTTGACGACCAACTAACCTTCACTGCCAATATCGCTGCAACCACCCGATCGTGTAGATCCATGCTGCATAACATCAGAAGGATACGTCCCCTTCTAACGCAGAAAGTGGCTCAGGTTCTGGTTCAGGCTCTAGTCATCTCATTTCTAGACTACTGCAACTCCCTGCTGATTGGCCTGCCTGCATGTGCCGTCCGGCCCCTGCAGCTTATACAGAACGCAGCAGCTTGACTGTCTTCATCCTCCCCAAGTTCTCTCACACTACACCTCTCCTCCGCTCTCTTCACTGGTTACCAATTGCTGCCCGCATCCGCTTCAAGACACTAGTACTGACTTACAGGGCCACGAACGGATCAGCCCCAGCATACATCCAGGACATGGTCAAACCCTATACCCCAACCCGCCCACTTCGTTCTGCATCAGCCAACCTGCTGGCTGCCCCCTCACAGCGAGGGAGAACTAATCCCGACTGTTTGCTGTCCTGGCTCCTAAATGGTGGAATGAGCTCCCTATTGACATTAGGATGGCTGAAAATCTATGCATCTTCCGCCGAAGGCTAAAAATCTCTTCCGACTACACCTCGGATAAAAAAAAAAAAAAAATCTATATACTGTATGTATATGTGTATATATATATACACACTGCACTTTCATATGGCTATTTGTAGCATTACCTATTTAGAGCTAATGTACTTGCACTTACTACTTGTCTGGAGTTTGCACCTTCAAGGTTGAACGCACTTAAATGTAAGTCGCTTTGGATAAAAGCGTCAGCTAAGTGACATGTAATGTAATGTAAAGAGTAACTTTGTTTTTTCAAACTGTACCCTATTTTTCTATGTTTTTATGTCTAAGTGACTGACGGGAACAATAATTTTTGACACTGGTCCAGTATTAAGCAAGATCGCTGCAGTCGGCAGTCAGAAAATCAAGCTACAATGTAAGTTGATGGGCAATTGTGCCCATCAACTTAACCATTTACCTTCACAAAAGTACTTGTATTTTATTTTTTTTCTTCATTTTATTTTGATTTTTTTTGGTCCTGTCAGATGCTTCGTTGTCTTGCCATGTATGTCTGTGCTGACGATGAATAAAAAATAACTTCCCAAAAAAAAAAAAAAAAAAAAAAAAAGTGCTTGTTCTGCATGCTGATATTATTCTTCTAAGTGTCTGAAACATTATGGAAAGGATTTCTAAGGAGGTCAACCCTTCTGTTAAAGAGTTAGAAAGTTCTTTATTAATGTAATGCCCCCTGTTGTTAGTGTTTTTCAGGTCAGTGTGTAATGTGTGACGATGTTTCTGAGTGAGAGGTGTGGCCAGTGTTTTGGTCCAACGAGCTAATTTTGAGACATGTCTGAAGTGTTTTGGTGGTTTGAGTGAGTGTTGGAGGTGAGAGTAACTGTTTGGCCAAGATACATGCTGGTAATGCAGACTGTATGACGAGTTTTCAGAGAGTGGCTTCAGTTTTTAGGGATGCTAGTTAGGCAATCGATGGCAGTTATTGAGCAGCCTCCTGCAGGTTAGCTGGTCACCATCAAGCCTTTCAGGATTGGTACCACAAAATGTTATTGACACATTTTCGTTATGTCTGGATATACACACGTGTAAAGATTTCTCTCATTTATCATGTAAAATGTTATGTGCATGTGTAGATATATAGCACTTTGTGGGGATTTATTTCTGCCCATTTTGCAAATGTGTGCCTATAATGCATGCGAATGCGGTGTTGAAATAGCTCTATAAAGATGTGGGGTGTGTGTGTGTGTGTGTGTGTGTGTGTGTAACAAGCCATTGTGTTATGTGGAGTCATGGTGTGATTTCCGATCAAACTACCTCAATTATCATTAAATTCTCCTGCTGCCATTTATCAGAAATAGTGTGTCCGCGCGTGCGTGTGTGTGTGTGTGTGTGTGTGTCCGTGTGTGTCCGTGTGTGTGCACGCGCATTTGATGGGAGAATAAATCACTAAAAAGTGATTCTCTACCCCCCCAACCTGCCGCTCATCTTTCAGACTTTTTTAATTTTCACCCTTTTCTCATTCATGCCTCGCTCTGTTAGAACTTGTCAATAAACAACCTCATAAACTCCGATCATTTCCATCTATTCCTCCTTCTCTCTTTAGATTTCGACTGTACTTTGCATCCAATCCGTCTGTGTCTCTCTAACTTATTCTGCCCATGTCTTCTTTTCACTCCTTTTGTTTTTCTTTTAAACACTTGTTAATCTTCTCTCTCCTAACATCAAGTGGGTTTTCCTTTCTAACAAAAAAAACCATTATGTACATAACTAAGTACTAAGTAGATAACCTGTTACTTGTACATCCAGATGGAGGATTATTAAACCGTATTGAATCAGGTGTTTCTTTGTAAATATTCTTTCACAGTCTCAATCAGGCATACATTCAATGTTGCAGCACTGCAGTAAAGGCTTTGCTGTACCTGATTAATGTGCTATTATAGAGCCACAGAAACACAGTTTCAGGGTGGCACTGACTTATTTCCAGATGCCTTTATTCAGTTAATGAGGTTGATATTGATGACAGAAGTTTCCCTGTTACTGCAGTCAAGGAATGCAGAGCCAACAGAAATCCATGAGGACACAACACTCTTGTTGTTAGTTGTTCATGGACACATAAATACACAACTAGGCAACAAAAAGACATGTAAGGGCTAGTAAAACATCAGGGATTGGCTTCAAAAGGAGCCATGTAAAACTACTAAAATGAAGCCGTAACGTGACATCATTACGTCATGGACTAAGGTCCGTAAAACACGTTAATTTCAAAAAGCTTATACTTTGTCACCTAACTTACTCGTTTGCGCTCGTCATAATTACTACAGCTGGATCTCACTTCCCTTAAAATGCCTCCTCGACTCCTCCACTTTCCTCCCTTCCTCGCATCTTAGTCCGTCCCACCACGGAGGCACGGGAGAGACGCAGAGAAATCGTGGGAGTGGAGAGGAATGGAGGAAATGTGTTGAGGGATGAGCAGACTTTCCTCTGAAGCATCACGTGAATTCGTCAGCTGTATGGGCGGAGTTAGCAACGGCTTTCAGCTGCAGAGCTTCCAGGAAGGCTGGTCTCATGTCCTCGCTCATAGCTCTTCAGAGATCCCTCCTTGATCCTCAATCCTAGCTCCTTGCGGCAAAAATAAGAGCTTTGAGACGGCCTTCACAGAGGAGGCCCAGAACAACTTCCGGTTTAACCAAGAAACTGAGGGCCGATGAGAAATCAAATTACAGAAGTGAAATTCAGCCTGTGACCACGACATCCACATGAAAAAAAAAGTAAATATGCAGTCCTTCCGGGAGTACGCAGCTTTTTTTTGGTTGTTTTGTTTTTTGTTTTTATTGTTCCGGCCCAAAAAGCCTTTGTAAAAAAAAAATGACGATGCAAGTTTCAATGTCTTGACCAAGCGTTGTTTTTTGGCACGCTGGGAGTGAGACTGTATTGAACCAGTGATCAGTGGCCTCGTGCACCAGTTTAAAACCCATCCTAATGCATGGTCTCACATCCTGGTTAGTTATTGAAAGTAAATGAGGTTTTATAATCTGTCAGACAATCACTCGCAGGACGCGGCATACTAGCAGCATGGTTAAATGGCACAAATGACACAAATGTCCCATTTAAGTCACACTCCCAAACCGCCGCACAACCCTGCACTAATCTCTGCAACGCCTGATCTCGTGTGAATGCAGATTTAGTCTTGGCACCTTCATAAAGAGAACCTGTTGTAGTCTCCAAAACTCAACAAATATGACACTTTTGAACAGCTCAATCATGAGAACTTGATCCATTTAGAGAGTAGAACTATTTGTGTCCCTGGATAGAGAAAGAAGTGAAGGAAGATGATTTTAATCAGCTGTCTTTGTCTCTGCCTTTGTCTTTTTATATGCTGCGCTCCTCACAGGATGGATGATCCCATCAGAAAGACTTTTTCAGACGGAGACAGGGCTATAAAGCATGAACCCCACTTTCGTGTTTACGGCTCTCATTCCTGGGACGGGCTCATGATTCAGATAAGGTGTCCTGAATAGAGAGATAGAGGCGGATAGATACAGAAATAGCTTCTTCTTCTCCTTCTTTTCTTCTTAGATAAATTGCATCAACGTCCACAGGAAAGATAATGTCCTTCCTTGGCATGTTTGAATGTTGGGCCCAGAGAGTGCAGCTTCGCTGATATTTTTATTTTTAAAGGCTGATAACTAAACTGTTTGGATTGAAGTTGCCAATCACTGATATGTGTAATTTGTTTGATCAAAATGTCACTAAAATTTCACATATTTACCATTTTCCCATTAAGGTGTAGTTCAAAAAAGCCTCTAAAATCATCACGGAATACTAACAATCACTGTATTCAGTAGCACATCATTAATGTAGTTTTAGTTTGCCAATTTACAGCAAATGAGTTGAAAAACTCAAGAAAACCCAAGAGGTTTATCATTTTACAATCTCGAACCCCTCAAAAAAGAGAGATTAACAAAATCTGCACTTCTGTAAGGGAAGTAAGATTCCAAACTTCAAATAAAACGCAAACACAGACTCCAGATTCAAATAATTAGTTAGAGAATACACAGTGAACTGTGTGATTTCTGCCTCCCTTGGAATATTAAATCAAATTTCTGGCAAAGTTTTCGTTTTTTTCTTTGTTTGATTGTATTTGCACATGGGAAGGAGACAGGAGAGGAGAGAAGAAAGGAAAAGAAATGCAGACTGTGCAGGTATAGCAACACACTCTGAGGGACTTATTAATCGCCTCACCTCAAAAGAGAGAGTATGAAATGGAAGGATGAAAAGAGTGACATGCAGTCTGAGACTCCCTGCTCCAAATCACAGGACAGACTGTGAGTCTGACTGCTTTCAACAATCCAAGTGCCAATTCCTATACAAGTATAGGTGTGTCCTGTGAAATCACAAACGCTGTGCTAATCTTGTTGTTTTAGATCTCACGTATGGCGATTAAATGAAAACATTTGTCATCTCTTGGGTTAGAAATGTTGTTTTAATAAGAATTGGAGCAGTAAAACTTTTTTTTCCAGCAGTTTCTGCATACTGCATCACATTTGTATTACATTTTATTACGGAGCACACATTTTAAATGTTAAAAGGTTCTCTACAGTTGACACAAACTCTACCATATACTGTAAGTCCTCTAGTGGTTCGGGGCTTCACCTTAACTAAAGAGAAGTAGAATTTTATTAGAGAAAGGGGTTTATTTCTAGTACAATGAAATGTTACACCATATTTTAATAAGAAACCCTCTGTCTGGACTGGAAATGGTCATGAGGTTGATTTTTTTCTTCACCTTTACGATACAACTTTATTGTCTGTTCAAACCAAAATTAATTTTGTGTTCTTGAGCAGCTCCGCTCAAAAGAAGAAATAAATAGAAAATTACACACAGAGCTAGACAACAATGACACATATAGTACAAAGATGAAGACGTGTCAACAGCCATGACAGAGAAACATGTTTCATGATATCCTCTGATTGTCTGATTGTTGACTCTGAGTGTCTTCATTAGGATTTCATCAATTAATTATTCCTGCTTCAATTCACAAGACTTTGTTTGGCAAATCATCCTTTTCTTTTGTGGCCATAAGTCAGTGGAATACTCTCCCAACACACCTTTATGAATGTGTGTGTGTGTGTGTGTGTGTGTGTGTGTGTGTGTGTGTGTGTGTGCGCACACGTGCAGAATGGGAGGGGTCAGGATTATGATTGCATAGCTTTGTCGGGAAGGGGTGGGGGGGGACTGGTTTTAGGATGTGGGAATGATGGAGCCCATGATCATTTTATTGATGCAACTTTGCACATTTGTATTATTGTAAATTAGGTGTGAATGTGTTTGTAAAATTGTATATTCTGATGTTTTGAATATTTACTGTTTTACCTTTTAAAATAATCCTGATTTCAATATTGACCAAAATAATCGTGGTTAGCCCTAGGAATAATTTAAGTTTGATTGAATGTTACTGTATTTAATGTTCAACCACTTTTGACTACATTTCCGATGATTTAAATGCAATGCGTGGGGAAGATAGAGACTAGTGTGCACGACACCCGTGTAATGACTCGACCCCCCTTCCGCTGGTCACAGCGGAGCGGCTTTGACTGATTTCAAAGGAAAGCGTTGCTGCCGTGGCTGATGGCTGCAGTGGAGACTGGTGGTAAGTGGCTGTGGATAAAAGCTGGAGCTAAAATGACAAAAGAATTTAAAAAAAATAGGAGACAGTGGCCAGGTTCAGGTGGGGGTGCCCACCTGCTTTCAGCTGAAGCCCCATTCCCCGCTGCTCTGGGCCTTTGAAGTCCGGATGAAATTGGATTGGATGCTGTTTATCCGACACACTGAGATATTATTCTCTCTGTGTCTCTCCTTCCTCTCTCCACCTTCTCCCCCCGCCGCCGCCTCCTCTTTCTCCTTTGCAGTCTCGGTCACTCCTGTATTAGTCTACTCTTCCGTTTTCTCACGTCCTCCGTCCTTCCCTCTCTGCGACTCATCATTTCTCCCCTGACTAGAGCGCTGCACCTTCAATTTCAGCAGTCAGTTCCAGGCCCATCAGCTGACAATATCTCTGAAACCAAAGCCTATCAATCCACCTCATCCACCCTGACCTACTCCTCAAGACTTTTCCTGGTGGTAGAATAATGTAATGCTACTTCATAAACATAAACCTAAACATAGGGTTTTGGAATTAAAGTGGCTATACGTAACTTACAGTTTGTGTTGATCCTAGTGGCCGCTTTGGACAAAAGTGGTAGTGTTTTTACCACACCTGCTGTCGTAAAGGTCTTCTCTTTACGGTGCTGTATTGCCCACTGTATACAGTATTACTGAGCTAGAGTTACCGGGAGGTCATTGTTGCGATGAGTATTTTGCAAAGACAGAAAATCATTCATTTTGATGATTTGGTGATTGCCCTACTTTCAGACCAACAAAAGGCAATCGCCACAGGGTTGTGCAGCTATGGGAGTGTCATTCAAATAACCCATTTGTGTGACGTCCAGGTGTTTTCTTCAACCCCCTCAAAATGTAGCACAAGAAGACTTTACATTATATTTCACAGTTTCTGTTTTCCGTCAGATATTTTGTGGATATCGACCTAGGGCTGAAAGACTAATCGTTTTCAAATCGAAATCGCGATTTGAAAGAATGCAATTAGCTAATCTTATATTATCTAATATTTAGTTGAATGTTTGGCGTAACATTTGATTTATCATTTTATTCCTCTTTTTATTATTATATTTACTGTTGTTTCATAAGAGCTGGAATAATGTTACATTTACAGAAATGTCCTATTGTCAGTTTTTTTTTTTTTATTTATTTTATATTACTTTATTTAACATGATCTAAATTTCAGTTAACAGGAAAGTACTGATATTTTTTATTGGAATCATTTTTTTATGATTATAACTTTAGCTTTTGTGATAAATGTTCTGTGTTTAACTGTTCAATGTCCCATGCTTATTAAAAGAAAAACACTTAATGCTGGCAATTCATATCCATGTTCTCATCCCTGCATAAGAATATAGAGCAGTTTTGATGGTGTCTCATGTTACTATGCTCCATGACATGTTTTTTTCTGTTACACAGTGAATATTGAACTTTCGCTAAACTTTTAAGGAAAAAAAACGCAATCAAATCTAGTTGCAATATCTGGCAGAAAAATCGCAATTAGACTTTTTGCCCAAATCGCGTCTATATCGTCCTTTCTGACTGCACTTGAAGGCAGCTTCATTTCCCAGAGAAAGAGATGGAGGGACTGTGCTTTGTTGTTGCAGAAGCAGTCAGCTGTTACACAAACTCCTGGGCAGTTGAGTGCTTGTGTTATAAGGGTGTGTTTGGAGGACGTGTTGGCTTGATAAATCTGAACTGAGTCACCACTCAGCCTTGATGAGATACCTTGTGAAAGGTGTTCAAATTACATTGGACCAGATTTGAGAGAATATGTTGGTAGCAGCAGACAAATAGTGTTATATGATGATGGACCTGGTGATTCAGCATCCACAACAACAATAGCAAGTTACTACATAGCTGCAAAGAATATGCAACCTCCTACTTCATTTAAAATTACACCAGTACAGCACGGTGACAGAAAGGCTCACCCAACAAAAAAAAACAGGTGGCAAAAAAACTGAACCAGGCTTAACTTTGAACAACAAAATGATTGCCTCTGTGAAAAGTAGTGGCTTTTCAATTTTGTCCATTTCCTCCTTCCCCGTCTGCCTCGATTTTTCTCTTTCACCTTTCACACTCTCCCTCCCTCCATTTGTCTGTTTTCTGTGTAAATGCCCTACTATCGGCAGCCAGGTCCATCTTTTTCTCTCTCTCCATCTTTCTCTGCCCGCAGTTCAATTCTCAGTGCTTCATCGCATACATGTGACATGAGCAGCATCACCCAAGTGTCCAGATATAATATGCATAATAAAAAGGGAAAAGAAAAAACTGTGAGGTACTAATCTCTGTTTTCTCTCTGAGTGTCTATGCTTCAGTTGACATGTAAGCTGCTACTGTGACTGCAGACAGAGAGTTGAACTGGAACAGAGACACCACACACACACACACACACACACACACACACACACACACACACACACACACACACACACACACGGCCTGCCAACTTGGCACAAATGGACACACTCACTCACACATGAACAAGCAAATACAGGCAGTTACAAACACAGACACCGTCTTCCACTTGACTGTCCCTTTACCTTCTCACACACACACACACACACACACACACACACACACACAGTCTGACGTCTCTGTGTCAGGGAAAACAAAGCAATTCAATAGGCCAAAAGGACATTTCTATCAGTGGGTATTAATTGCTTGGATGTGTTCAATTAAAAAAATCAAAATCCATTATCATTCAGAGTGCTGTCTGACACTCCCACAGCTATACAAAGCTAAATTCCACCGTGTGTTAGTGTCTAGTGTAGCTGTCAGAATGTCTCACCAACAAATTACTGTTTTTGGGAAATCGAGTCATTGTGATTGTACAGTGCGAGATATATTTAAAGCTCATCATGCCTGCCTAGTGGTTTCTATGACTGATCACACAAGACGTTCATTGAGATCTTGATATTTTGAATGTCTCTTCTGCAGGGACAATGGCTGTTGACATTACAAAAGGTCTGTCTCTAACCCGCAAGCCCAGTCGCCTCTTTCAGGTCATAAAAGATCATAAGCTATGGCTGGTCTGTGTATTGTATGCACAATAAACATCTGATGTGACCGAGTATCTCAAAACATGGGTGGAGTCTGACCGTGGCATTATGCCAAAGCAACCACTCTGTAAGCAAGAAGTGGTAGAGAAGAAGAGACCGGAAGTAAAGGAAAGTAGGCTGCCTGGCAACACTAGTAAACACATTCATATCTAAACACCGACGTACCACGAAACATCTAGCTCTAATCATTGACACGACTGTTGTTTATCTCCAAATCAAAATGACTGTCTGCCTGTAACACTGTAACATGTAACTTGTTGTTTTTTGGCTTTGACAAAACAAATGATTTTTCCCCACAGTCTCCAGCCAAATGTTTCTTCTTTTCCCAGTCTGGTGTCTCTCTTTGACCACATATTTAAGGCTGTTTGACTCCCTGTGGTCTGTACATGAAGAATCACATGGATGTTTGTACAGACAAACCTGCTTTTCCCAGCCGACCGTGTTGATGAAAGCGCCACGCGCCGCGACAGCTTACGGAGCCTTTGCAGACTGGTGTATGTCACCATTTAAACCTTTTTTGTGAAATGATTGAATTGTGAAAATTGAAAAAAACACCCAAAATGCGATGAAAGTAATCATTAATTTTACCCGTGAAGAATGTTGCCTGGGTCCCATACAACGTGCATGCATCCATATTATTTTTGGGCAATTTGGTAGAAAGAAACCCATATTTCTGACATAAAAACTTTGACAAAGGGCCAAAATTGACCTGAGGACAACACAAGTGTTAAACACGTCTTTAACGTTGTGAAACGGTCGCAGTATGGTTATATCTAGGCACCAAAACTAATTTGTTTAGTAGTAGTAGAAGTTTAGAAAAAAGATAGTAGTTTGGGTTAAAATCACGCACGTGACGCTGAACATGACGTTCGTAAAATAAAATAAAAAACTTGCCCTTTAATTTTATTTTCAAATGGGACTCAAACCCCGCTTTCCGGGGGATTTTGGGGGAGGACAGTCTTGGAGAAAGAGATGAAAGTGGTATAAATTACAGATCCAGGTAAAATCAGCTGGTATAAACAAGTCTGTTCTTTATGACATAAGAAGCATGCTGTAGTCACTGCCATATCGATTATAAAGAAAGTCAGGAGGCAGTTCTTCTACTACTATCATCAGTAATAATGTCTCCCATTATTTCGAAAAGTTACGATGTTTGCAATTGTTCTAAACCCAACTTTAAAGAAATGCAAAGTCATTTCAAAACCACCAGAGCAACACACTGACTGACTGAACCTGCTCACTCACTGACGTATTGGAGCAGTGCATCAGATAACTGCCTTAAAAACAGTCTAATGTGTTTAAAAAGGTCTAGTGTGTGAGCTACTGGGAAATGATTATTTTTTCTCAATGGTTCAGAAATCCACTTACGTGGTGCTTTCTAGATTTAAAATGAATTGGTTGGGCTGAGGTTTTGGATATTCAGTCCTCTACGTGCTGAAGCCAGCGAATGTGACAGAAATGATCTTTCAGAGAAAGATGTGAGGTGTGCAGAGAGGAGCTGACAGGGTGACGACAAGACTGGCGCGCGCATGCGCGCGCACGCACGCACACACACACACACACACACACACACACAGAAACACATACACACACAGAAACACATACACACACAGAAACACACACACACATAAACTGATAAACAGACAACTCTGCATCAATTCATGTGATTCTATACGAGCCAATGCTTTTGCAGTAATGTCTAAGAAAGTACAATTGCACCCTCAGGTCTCAGGGAGTGGTAACAACAAGGGATTAACCCAAAAGGGATCAACACATGAACGGGTTAAACATGGCATAAACGTCGGTCATTTGTGCATCTTTAAAAGGTGCGATAATGGCAGACAATTGGATACACATGCAGGATTTTCATCATTTAGGTGAGTTAAGTATTATCATATTAAAAAAGACCCTAAATTGAGACACCTTCACCTGATTTTCGATATCCTGCCGAAGAACAGACAACAAGAAAGACTAAAAACATGGCCGCTGTGGTGGAGGTGAATATACAGTTGACACATTTTGAATAGATAAGAACATAGTGTAAAAATAATAATAACAAACTGACATTTTATCATTAAACACGAGTTTAGACAAAGAAAACCATCCACCATGAAGGATTAAACCAGCATTAGAGCATAGAATGAATTCTACACCTCCAGTTTGTAACGCAGGCTTTCTATTATAAATCTGTAGTCTAAAAGCCTGAACCAAAATGACCCTGATGACATCATCAGAGCTTGACAAAGCTCCTGCAGAGCCCCAGAAGACATTGTGCAACTGTTGAAATAGGCTGAGTAGTGCTCTCCATGAAAATGGTGCAGTTTCCCTCAAAGATTACAGTTTAGTTCAAACAACGCAGGTCAGGGTTTCATCAGGACTAATTTAACAAACCTGAACCTTGGTCATCACAGTTTCACATGGCAGGCCTATCCAGATGGGTCAGACTATCCCCATATGTGCTATAAAGCTCAACAGTGACCACCCATTTTTTGAACGGCTCTGGTTCTGGAAGGGATTTTCCCCATTCCAATTCTACATTAACGTTTCATAAAATGCTTATAGAAAGACGTTTAAGAACTGGAACCAAGCCAACCAGCTATGAGATGAATCGTGACCATAAAACATTTGATTAGGCGCGTAGAAATATAAAAAAAAAAAATGGCCAAAAAAGGCAAAAGGTTTAAGACTGTCTTCATACACGATCATAGACTTCAGTGCAAGCAGCTCGCTATAGCGGTCTGCGGGTTCGGTAAACATTTCCATGGTAACAGCGAGCTCCACCAATCAGAGACGGTGGTGTTATGCTTAGGATTGTGGGTAGTCTTGTACTTCTCCATTGCATCGCAAGTAAAACAAGGTTGATTTCATATAGACTTGTAGCTTCAAGTTTTCTGCTTTTCTGCTTCAAGGAGCAGAAACCTTCGTTTCACAACCTCGTAGCTCGTGGTCAGTCTACCTCGGGTGGTTTAAGGTGCTTACACACCAACCAGACGGCCGACCGTCGGCAGAAAAGGCAGTCGGACTGATCAGTCGGGTCCCCGAGGTCCAAAAAATTGACATACTGCATACTTAAAATATGGTCAGTTAAAAGTAATTTTAAAATAAGTGTTTAAGTGGAATATTTTTTTTCCCCGATATCAGCTTGCTACATAGTTACGTTCATGATAGAGCTGTCAATCGTCCTCTATAATACCATTCAAATTTCATTTATTTTTCTCAAAAATGCAGCCTGTACTACAATACTCAGGCTTATGCATTGTCAATGCCACTATTGACCCTTTGCAAACATGTCACACGACCACGTGACGGCGCCATGACGGACGGCGGAAGCACAGGCTAAACAGTAGTGGACAAGCGGAAAGTTTCATAGTTTCAATCAGTTTGAAATACATAACACTAAATAAACTGTATTTGTGGCTTTATATGGCTTCTTCTATTGAACAACAAGTTGTCGTGCCGTTATCGGTCGAGGTAGGGCATCTGGTAGGTGCTCACAAAGAGCAGTATTTGGAGAAGTTGGAGATAGCAGGGTTGGATACCGACCCTTAATTCGTTCTCCCTCCGTTTTCACGGACCTCATTAAATCACAAAGTCTGCCCGACTTCAGTCCACACGATCTGTACCACTATGTGGTAAACGGGGTATCCCCATATACTGGTGCTGATCTCAAAGCTTTTAAAAGTCTGGATGCCAACCAGTTCTTTGTAGCTGGCTGGGTTAGAGGTACGTGATGCTACGCTAACGGCGGGGGGAGGTACCTCATAATGGCAAAGATAAGACATCAATCTAGGGTTTATTTTGTATTAACATCTATTCTTTACTTAAAGGAGAATTCCGGGCAATTTTTACGTTAATCTTGATCGCTATAGCTACGCGAGTACTTTCGATAGAAAAAACCCCGACCTGAATCAGTGCAGGTAACACGGAGAAGCTACAGCTACGTACTACAAACGTCCACTGAGCTAAAACGGCAGTGGTCGGGGCAAGTTTTAGAGTTCCTTTGTGCCTCTTAACAGACACAAAATGCAATTAATATGTCTGTGCCACATGAACAAGGCCCTTACATGTCAACAAGATGCGTTTTCAACTCAGACATTGTTTAAATTCACCTACCCTGGTCCCTGTCTCGATCCTGCTGGTAGCTAGCTTGCCCTGCTAGCTGATAGCCGTTAGCTGCTAGCTGCCGTCCGGTGAGTGTATTGAGACAGGCTTCTGTGATAATCATCCCAATAATAATCCGCGGAGCGGCGGTGGTGTGGCTATGTCCTCCAGAGGACAGGTCATGCCACGTCTTGAAGTTTATTCCCCCCTAAAAAAAAACCAGTAGTGCAGTAGTAGCTGGACGGCACTCACCGGACGGCAGCTAGCAATTATTAATAGAACACATTGTGAATTACAACCATTAGCTATATCCATTATTACAGCTAGCTACATGAGCTCGGGAGAACAGTCATGTGAGCGGGCGGGCGCAGTCCCGCGGCTCTGCTCGCGTCCACTATGCGCGTTCATCATGCCAAATTTAATAATTCTGGATTTGCTTCTAGTGAATGTTAAAAACGTAACGTTTTAAACAAGGACCCTTTCAGTGTTCGGGCTGGTAAGTTGATATACCCAGAAACAAATTATCCGCTGAAATATAGACGTTTCTTTCGCCATGCAAAGTCTATGTGAAAAGTCTTCCTGGGCCATGGGGTGCAGTACCACCGTTATCCGCTAAGCCCATGGTGGCTTTTAGACTCGGCGCTCTTCCTGGGGGCTTGATGGTGGGGGTGTATGACCCGAGTTACCTCAAATTTTGATTCAGTTGGAGGGGGACAGAGGAAGTACAGCGTTGCTGTGGCTGTTGACAATACATATTGTTTTTAGGAATAAACCTGCCTCCTGCCTGAACTGTCCGTAGCTGAATAGGGTGTGCGTATTCTACTCTATTTTAACGTGGGCCATAATGGTGGAACTTAGAGAGCTTAATATTTTCTGAAGTGGTATGTGGTGTAAAAAGTTTGAAAAACACTGGTTTAGCCATTATGGCTAATAATCAAAATCCTTATTGAGAAAATGAATGGGATTTTTACTTCCAGAACCACACTGTTGAGTTCTATACACATTTGTCTTTTTTCCTGATTGCCTCCACTCTCATCTAACATGTAAATAGGGTTATCACCTGGAAGAGATTGAGAGATAAACTGGGAATTTTCAAATTTTCTATAATTTGAGCTTCCACTGTAGATCAAAATCTAACCCAGCAGACACAACTACTGTGTGTAGGGGGAGTGCAGAAAAACACTCCTCTTCTTACTCTCCTTGTAAATCATAAACTAAACTGTGCAGAACAACAGCAACTACAGCTGTAAGATAAGATCAGGCCTTCAGCAGATCTGACACCCACACACAGTACTATACATGCACACACCTCGTACGGTGAAGGGATCAGGAGGTTGTGTGGAGTTCATTGCCAGGTTGGCTGCAGCTACCTTGAAAGCTGACGCACTGTGCACATCCCTTTAAATCAATGTGGAGGTGATGCTTCTTACAGCTGTCAAGTATCCGACTGTTAATATATTTTTTTCAATGATACAGTGGAACAGTGCTGTACTGTTGTGCTGTAAATGTAAAGAGCTTGTATTAGTTTCACAATGTATTTTTGCATTGTTTTCTTTCATATTTCTCTCTGAACAGCTAAAACACAATACTGTAGTTTTCTCTCCACATGCTAAGCTCAATAAGTATCTAATAGCCTACAAGTAGAGCTGGGGGTAAACGATTATTTATTAAACGATTAATCGGGCGATTATTTTATTGATTAGTCGACTAATCTAACGACTAATTGCACGATTAATATAACGATTATTTTTCTGTTGCTCGATTAATAAAAACCATAATGTATCTCAAATAAATACCAAAAAATTCTTAATATATTTTATTAAACAATTTTGCACAGCAAAAAATCTTCTGCTTTACACAAAATAAAATAATTATTTTACTGTTATACAAAATGAAAGGCCAGCCTGTTTACTCTTTTACAGTACCAACATAACTCTCTTGTTCAAAAAAATCAAGTTGTAGTGCAAAAAAGAAAAACACTGCAGTGAACAGTACAGACATTCCTGAGAGTGTTTAACACAACATAACAGTCCCAACATAAAACCTGATGCATAATCAAACTCACTCTCTTAACTGCTATTCTGTAGGTTTACATGCTAATGCAGCTGTGCACTTTGGCGGTGCTAGGCTAACCAACGCATCTTAGCTCTCTGTGCAGTTTGTTTGTGCTAGGTTAGTAGCTAACGTTCACGTTAGCTAACGTTAGCTACTATAGATAGCTGTGTTCTGCAGCTGTAAGCTAGCTACCATTCAAGCCAACATTAGATGATAACTAACATTAGCTAAACACAGCTGTCTAGGCGCCAGTAGCTAGCTAACGTTAACGTTAGCTACTAACCTAGCACGAACAAACTGCACGGAGAGCTAAGATAGTTAGCTAGCACTTGGGACTATATTTGAAGTATTCCCATACCTTCGATGATTATGGGCGAGCTGTTTTTTTAGGACTTTTTCTTTTCATGAGGCTTTTTGCAGGGCTTTGTTGGGAATTCTGAGGAGGTTGCTGTTTCCTGCAATGTTTTGGTCTCCCACATGTGTGTGTGACGAAGCGTCGACGCAAAAATACGACGTCGACGTAATTTTGACGTTGATGCGTCGACATCATCGACGCGTCGCTGCAGGCCTACCTACAAGTCCTCCAAACTACTCCTCCAAAGTACATTATTAGTTACAAAACAACTGCTAACAGGACACATGTGTACACATAAATGTATGGTAACTCCACTATATTGAGGAACAGAGGCATCTGAATTTGCTACAGAGCGATGGATGCACCACTGCAGCCACGTAGCCTTCAGCCCTCTGATTGGCCAACATCTTCTTCTTCTTCATTGCATGATTGGCCAACATAAAACAAAGTGCTTTTGTGAAAGGACACCTTGAACTCCTAAAGAGGTTTTGCAGTGCTATAGTCTGGATCAATGGAAGTACATTACAAGGATATGTCATTGCCTGACATTCTGTGTGTTGCCGTTCTCAAACTCTGTAGAGCTAACAAGCTGCACGCTGAAAATGTGAACTTTTGAAGAAAATTTGGATGGTGGAATGAGGCAGGCCTGCTTGATTTTTTCAGGGAATGATTGTAAAGATTTACAAATACTATGTTTACGGCATTTACTCTCTAACTGGGACGTTTTGGGACCGATTGGCGGGATTGCTGTGGACGAAGTACACACAGCGGTATACTGGTAAGAGCAAATGAGGTTTAACCATGTTAAAATACCAATTAAAATAGCTCACATTACTGTAATGTGTGAACAGTTAACTTTATTTAATATTGTATGAGGCGTTATACACAGGGCTTAATTTGAGCCGGAACACGCCAGAACATGTTCTGGCACCTCCGACGTTGGAGCCGGAACCTCCTGTGTCACTATGAAAAATTAATTGCTTAAATGAAAAAAATAAATTACTGTTTGTGTAGTGTTCAATGTTGTTATCTGTCTTGTTAATCTTTATTCCCCATTGAAGTTCCACAAAAATTTTGTGTTTGCATTTTCGATGCGTTTTGAGGTGAATTTTCAGGGTAAGACAGAGGGGGGAGAGGGACAGAGGGAGGGGAGGCACTTCAAGTGACACATGCGCTTGTGCTGGTTGAGACTGCCGTTACTTGCTGAACCTTGGGTGATGGGAAAACTTCCTTTTAGGGAGAAACCTCGGACAGACCCAGGCTCTTGGTAGGTGGTGTCTGACGATGCCGGTTGGGGGTGTGAATAAAACTATCAATTATGTCAATTATGTTTTGCAAATGTTGGGTTGTAGATTGGCCAAAACAATTTAGGCCACATCCAATGTTTAACTAAAAATAAAGAAAGAAATACACACACAACCCCATTTCACATTGAACACCATGGCAATTATTAGTTTGGCAGTATGTGAGAGTCGAGGAGAGGCAGACAGTGAGACATGCTGGGGGGGGGCGCGGTGTACATGTGTGTGTACTGAAGTGTACTGTATGTGTTACTCCTTTTCATAGCCCACGACCAGTTTAGCCTATAATTGACTTAGAAGCTGCGTGTGGGTGTGCAATTAACTGAAACCTAATTAAAGAAGTGCCTGAAATCTGCATAAGCAGTTAAGCCAACCCAACAACAGCCAGCATCTACAATGGAGCTTTCCTTTAATAGACTTTTGATTAAACAAATACACTGACGTTTGAATAAATAAGCTCTTTGATCAAGCCGTTGTCGACACACTGCATTTATGAGTAATTTTAGCCCCAAGTGTTTGTGATGTGTTCATCTTTATGTCTTTCTTTTGTTATTATGCATATTTCTTAAATTCTACACATGGTCCTTAACCAACTCTCCCTTACTCCTAACATTGCTGCAACTACCCAATCGTGTAGATCCATGCTGCACAACATCAGAAGGATAAGTCCCGTTCTAACGCAGAAGGCGGCTCAGGTTCTGGTTCAGGCTCTAGTCATCTCACGTCTGGACTACTGCAACTCCCTCCTGATTGGCCTGCCTGCAAGTGCCATCCGACCCCTGCAGCTCATTCAGAACGCAGCAGCTCGACTGGTCTTCAACCTACCCAAGTTCTCTCACACTACACTGTTCTCCACTCCCTTCACTGGTTACCAGTTGCTGCCCACATCCGCTTCAAGACACTAGTACTCGCGTACCATGCTGCAAACTGATCAGGCCCAGCTTACATCCAGGACATTGTCAAAGCTTACACCCCAGCCCGACCACTCCACTCTCCATCAGCCAATCTGCTTGCTGCTCCATCACTGCAAGGGACACCTAATTACTCAACTAAATCCTGTCCTGGCTCCTAAATGGTGGAAAGAGCTCCCCATTAACATCAGGACAGCTGAATGTCTACACATCTTCCGCCGCAGGCTAAAAACACATCTCTTCCGACTGCACCTTGGCTAAGAAGATGATGTTTATACAAATACTTGCATGTGGCACTTTGTAGTTTGGCTTATTTGAAGCTAATGTACTTTGATGTGATTCTTGCTGTTCTGAATTTGTACCTTCATGGTTGAATGCACTTATTGGAAATGGCTTTGGATAAAAGCGTCAGCTAAATGAAATGTAATGTAATGCAAACCTACAACCAACCAATTCTGGTGCAGAGAAAAGTCCTTGGCTCACTTCCATCATGGCAATTTACTGGCAAAATAAAAATATTAAATGCTTAAGTAGTGAAATGCCCGTTCAAAACGTGCCAGTTGCTTGGCCTCCGGTGTTTGCTGCTTGCAGCTTTCTCGAGAACCGCTCATCCAAACAGTATCACACTCGATGCTGCACTTCCTTGGGTCCTGAGCAATACACCGGTTGTGGCTATGCTAGTGTCATTTGCTAACAGCTGGCTATTTGGGACCAGGCTATTTCCGGGGAAAAAGGTGTTCATTCCTTTATCAGTTACATTGCTGATGCTTGAAATGTTTGAGTTTGCTACACTGTAACCGTAATCTACGTTCTCTTTCTTCATCTGTTGTCGAATGTACTGCAGCGAGCGAAGGAGAGCAGGCTGTACTCAGCATGCCTTTCGGTGGTATAACAGTTACTAGTTAATAGGACAGACAGATAGAGACTTCTTGCATTTTAGTCATAGATCATGCTCATATATTCTAAATTAACACCGAGAAAATTGATGGGAAGTATCCAAGAGCAGGACACAGATAGATTACATAAGGAAGTGCTTCACTTGAGAAGCACTTTACAGCAGTTACTTATTAAAGTGGTTTCCGGATAGTTTTAAAAGCATAACATTTATTCAACATAAAGAGGAAACCTGGTACAGAAACAGATCATTATAGACTTGAATGTGTTGGCTGCCACGTCATTTTTTAACATTTCAGGACAGTTTCTACTAGGGCTGTCAATCGATTAAAAAAATGAATCTAATTAATTACATACTCTGTGATTAATTAATCGGAATTAATCGCATACATAATTAACGGTGCCTGAACCGATACTTTTTAAGAAAGTAAAAAAAACAAAACAAAAATGGTGCTAAACAACAGCTGGTGACATTAAAGAACGGCTTGTTTATTGCTAAGGCCATATGGTCAAAATTAAATGATTTAATAATAATGTATAACAATAACTTATTTCACTAGTAAATTGCTGTTGAATGACAAAAAAAAACCATCAGATGGGAAAAGGACATTTACAATAACTTAAAATGCACCACGAGGCTGTAGTTTACCAGTTTCATTGAACGCACCGTCTGTGTTGTTTTTCCGACAGCAGCTGCAGATTGTTACATCCTGGTGTTGAATCCTCTACAGTAAAACACAGCCAAACTTTACACCGTTAGCGTTAGCTGTCAGCATTTTAACCGTGTTTAATCCAGCTACTAGCTAGCGGTAGGCTAACGTTAGCTGCTGTCGAGTATAGTGTTAACTAGCGTCACGTTCAGCGGTGTTTGTGTTACCTGTAACGTCTTCAGAGCATCAGAGAGAAGCGCAGACATATCAGTGGCACCAGATTTCGGTAGCCAGGGTTGGCAGGAAGAAGATTTTTCCAATTAATGATCCAGGCAGCACATTCTCGTCTCCCTCCTTCATTTTACAGTCCAATGGTGGCTAGAAGGGCTCCGGGTCAAACGTCAATATGGAATCGATTAATCCGCGTTATTTTTTCTCAGATTAATTAATCAAAATTAACGCGCTATTTTGACAGCCCTAGTTTCTACCCATTAGGCCACTCAAAAAAAAATTTATTTATGACTTACTTTACCCAGAAATATAGTTGAATATATACACTGAACATGTAAAACTCAACATGGTCTGAGGTCCTAAAACAGCTACTTTTGTCTTTTCCAAGGTCAGATTCTGCCAGCATGTGTAGCAGTTGAAAAAATAGCAGTTGGTAGCAGTTTTGTAGTCCTGATCTGAACATTAAAGCAAGGACACATTTACAAAATACTAATGTATGAGTATGCATTGTAATTTAAATGTAGACAGCAATATAACAGTCCAAACCTGGCCTTGATTTGTAAGAACACTTAGGTCCTTTCTAAGGACATGTTCAGACCAGGAAACAGCAATCCGGGATTTTGCCTCAGGGTTATGTGGTGGTGGGGGTGTCACTGAAATGGCGTGACATTGTGTGACATCCTGTTGTGTTCCTTAACCCACCAAATGTAGCACAAGTAGACTATATTATATTTCACAATTACAGTTTTCTGTCAGATTGTTTATAGATCTCGAAGTTTCCGACCACACTTGAAGGCATACTTATTTCACAGTTGTTGTAGGAAATATTCAGCTGTTACACAAACTCCTGGGTAGTTCAGTGCTTGGGTTTCAAATTTTACCCTCATAGTGTTTTTCTTGTGGCAGCAATAGAGGCAGTGATGTTTCCTGTTTCCTGTTTCCTGTACGGGATTCTTACAACGCCTTAAAACACACTGACACTCTGGTGCTGGTTACATGACCGCAGTGTGACGTCTGATTGGGTTTCCCTAAAAGTTGAGTTGGTCTCAACTTTTGGCCACAGGACTGCTGCATTGTTTTTCGCCTCCCCCCTGCGGCACCCCCCCACCGAGGGCTAAACACACTAACCCTATTCAAAATGAATCGGCAGACCTGTGTTTTCGCTGCATCGTCTAATGGCCGACGCAGGCAGTGTGAATGCAGGCTCACTCATGACTTTTATACAGCATTTTAAGACTATTTTGAATGGCATTCCAAAAAAGAAATCCCAACAGGGAACCCCCCTGTGGAGCTAATAGTTGCCTAAAGTGGACAAATGACAAGAAAGAAAAAGAAATGAAAGAAAAAGGCGCAGTCCAAAACAAAAATAAAAGCAAAAGAATGTGAAGATCATAGTCTCAAAGGAAGGACGCACTTTCCAAGTCGAGTCTCTGGTGTTTTTACTGCACAACAACACCAGTTGAGACAGAATCCAACTGAAAATGGGACTAGAGTATGTGCCTACATCGGTAAAGGCAGCGCCACAGAGCACTGTGCTGGTGATGGTATCCAGCTGGCAGCAGCATCTGCACAAACACAGGCTGCACCTGCATCACTGCCAGCATGGATTCCAGTTTGCTAGGGGGAAAATGGGCAATGCTTGGTGTACAATTTTACAGAATTACCTTTTTTTGGATTGCATATGGCAATGGCATACAGGATTGAATGCAAAACCATAGCATTATTATGAATTCCAAGGCACCTGATCTAAGAAATACTGTTTTTGGTTCAATTGGAGCGAACAGTGACTCACGTTTTACTCTTGTTTGTGAGGGTTAAACCATAGTGACATTTCTGCACAACACGTGAGCTGTTGTAGGGGATTGAACTTGAGACTGTGAGATGAGACGGCAGTATCCGCAGCCACCAGGCCACTACTCACAGTGCAGATACGGTCAGTATAAGTGGCTCCAATACGGATCTTGTCAATGGGCTTTTAGAGCAGGGGAAGGAAACTAACTGTGCATGGTTTGATTCCATTTGGACAAGCAGATGGCAATGCCAAATGTTATGCTGAAATATTGTATCTTAACATAAAGCATTCATGTTATTTAACAAAGCGTGGTGGCTATCTCAAAAGAGGATTTATTTCAGGTAAAAACGGGGCTTGACCTGACTTGACTGATTGAACTATGTGCAGCACTACAGAGTCGAACCCACAACACGTTTGGTTTGTGAGTAGATAAAGAAACACATATTGAACACTGAGTGGGTCACACACACACACACACACACACACACACACAAACCCACGCTGTCGTATACAAGCACTTGTTCTCACACACGCATGCACACACACACAGACGAGACATAAAAACACATACACACACGCACAGTGTTACAGTGTTGCAAAAAAGGCCATGAGGCATAACACTCTGTGGAGTTGCCCTGTCTGTCAGTAGGTCAGCCAGCTAAAGCTGCAGACCAGATGGGGCCACACACACACATACACACACACACACACGCACAGAGTGTGCTACTTCGCAGTCACTGAGATAAACAAAGTTTCAACGCAGTTTAAGGACATTTAAGGATACACAAAGCTCATCCACATTGCCTGGCTGGAGACTGTGTGCTCTGCAGACTGAATCTAATCAAAACACACACACACACACACACACACACACACACACACACACACACACACACACACACACACACACACACACACACACACACACACACACACACACACAATGTATTTAATGAGAATGCTGACTTACAATGGAAAAAGCAATCAATAAATGTTTTTATTGACACAAATTGGAAATAAAACAAACCTTCCTTGAAATACAAAATGTATGTGATAATATGCATTTGATGAATATTTCAATTTATTTGCACATTTCAAATGTGCTGGTGGCTTTGCTAAAATGCCATCTGCAAGGTATCTGTCTCCCTCTTAGTTGTATGGCCATTAGTTGAGACATTGGAACCATAACTAGTAGATGTGGTTTCTCCTAAGACGAAAGTATGAATTATGGCCAACATTATCTGAATGCAAATGCATAATTCCTAGCAGGAATACAAATCTTCACAGGCTTCCCATTTGTCTTGTGGATGCATGTTTTCTAGCAGTCACGGAGCTGATTTATTAACCTCCCAGCCGGTCACATTTTAGTTTGTGATATTTAGGAAGTTGGCTTGACATTTGGGTTGAAACAGTGTCAGCATCAGTGCTGCCTCTTCCACATCATCTTTCCTTGTGGAGTTACTGTTGTTTTTCTTGTCTTTAGCAGGTGGAAACAGGCTGATGTAATTCTTCTTTAATAGCTTTAATGATCCAGACAAGGTTTACTGAGCAGTCTTGCTTCACAGTCTTGCTGTGTTCTTTATTGAACCTTCACAATTAACAGGACAAAAGGCTGAGGTTACCTTGTTTGTCAGAAATGTGATTGGGTCGATAACAGTTACAGATTTCAGTGGACCTTGTATGTGGTCAATTTGCGCTCAGTCAGAGGCTAAGCTACCTAAAAACACAACAGAAGTAAACTCTGTACAAAAATTCGGTGTTTCAATCTGTGTACTTCTGCACTGAACACTTTGTATTTTGGTGCAGCGCATCGGCAGGTCATTTGTGTTACCTATCATTGCTGTCGGGCAGAAACCTTGTATCTCCATATTTCGTTATTTTAATTTCTTTTCATGAATCAATTATATTGGTCACCCTTTACGTTTTTCTTTGGGTTTTTACAAATATTTAAAACAGTGACGAGGCAGTTTCAACTGACTTTGTTGAGGGTAAATAGTAAGGGTGTGACGAGACGAGACACGAGATTGGGTTCACGAGAACAAGACGAGACAAGATTATAACACTATTTTAAAGAAAACTTCAATTAAGAAATATGACTTTACTCAGAGAGCCAAGGTTACAACGTAACCAAGCGTTTCATTGCAGCACTAAACATGGACGTAGGCTGCTCTTGTATTGATGTATGACCACTTTAAGACGAGGGGAGAACATTTCTCTTTGTTTAATATCATTAAAAGTAAAGTTAGGTTTTCATTTCTGCTTCCGACTCATTTAAAAAAAGACAGAGAAAGAGAGCGATCTGAGTCAGCGCCACACTGAACTGCACGCTGCAGTCGGTGTGTGTGAGTGTGTGTGTGTGTGTGTGTGTGTGTTTGTGTCGGGAGAGAGCGGCCGTACACTCTAGAGTTCTAACGCTGGGTTTTACAGGCAGCTTTTTACAAATGCAATTCCGCTACCGCTCTGCAAAAGTGAACTCAGAGTCGATTTTGGCGAACGGGCAGGGGCTCTTCTATGCTAATTTGACGGTCCAAGACAGACTTGTCTTCAAAGCCATGATGTATTATAAGACCAACCAGGACAGACTCAACTGGCTACTGCTCTGCACTTGTGAGCGATATCGCGAGACAATTTTTACCTCGATGAGTAGTCTCGTCACATTTTAATCCTGCGATATCTCGTGGGACAAGATCTCGTCACACCTCTAGTAAATAGCTCAATAGAATGATTTCAAATTAGCCTTTTTCCATTTCCTGAAAAGCAACAATTTGGGACAAACAAGGTTTTCACCCGACAGCGACGATATGTCCCGTGTATGAAATGTCTGAGTCGTCACTGCGCTGCATTGTTATTAACCATGATAATCTCTGGGACGCGTCCAGACGCCATCTCACTTGCTCTTACTCATAGAAGTGAAGTTAACATTACATTTTTTTGCATCTGCTGCCGCCACAACAAAAAACATGACCAATGGAAACTCAATAGCTGACGATATGTGATGGTAATGATGGTTGCAAATCACCATTAAAAAGATGAAGAATTTTAACCATGCAGAACCACGGGAGTTGCTGGTTGGGAGTTGTGTGACTTTGGTGTTTTAAAGGGTTAGTTAATATTCGCAGTAAGACAAACTAACCGATTGAGGCAGCAGTAGACTGGCAACTCCTGCGTTCTGCGAGGTAAAATGACTGAATTAATTTTTGTCAAAGGAGTCTGGTGGCTTTGAAGAGAGCAGAGATGACGGCTTCAGTTCCCCGTCGGAAAAAAACGCGTATACTTAAACGGATACCGATAATTTAAGGTGGTCCTTTTTTTTTTAGATCTTAAACTACTTTTACCTGCTGCCCAAGACCACAGCAGTACTTTGCTTACCATGTACTAGAGGCCACATGCAGCACCAGTGGATAGTTGGGGTTAAATTTGCTGCCCATTGGCACCTTGCCTAAACCTGCTGAGGGGCAGTGAGCAAACATCCCCTCCATCTTCTGTTCCGCCGTCTGCTTTTGATATCTTTCTCTGCCTCCATTCCCTGCTGTTTTTTTTTATTTCATAGTTTTTTTATGGTGTTGTTTTTGTGTCTTCAAGGGAGAAGAAGGCTGATGTAAGTCTGCCTTTTGACGCATTGAAATGCAGTTGTATCATTCCACTAGTCGATCGATAAAAGGGCATTTTAAAATGTAATTCTTTTTTTTTTTTACTTCTTCCCTTTCCCTTTCACAGTCGTTCTCTTTCGACTTTCATTCACTCTCTCTCCTACTCGCCACCACAATATCGCCACCACACACACACACACACACACACACACACACACACACACACACACACACACACACACACCTTGCTGCTCTGGTCTAAAATCATCTGGCCGAAGGACTATAGTTGAAAATTAGCCGGCTGGCTAACACTGGCACATTTACAGAAATGTTGATTAATGTGTGTTGTCCTTTATAAATAAATAAATACAAAAAAAGAATACACACACACACACACACACACACACACACACACACACACACACACACACACACCTCTTATCCGCTGTGATACTGCTGAGCTCTGGCTTATGTAGTGGAACTTGCAGCATATGTTTTGGAGTGTAATGGAGAATGTATAGCACAAGAGGGGCAGGGATATGTAGCAATAAATAGCTCTTCCACATTCTCATTTACCAAACCTCTGTTTTACAAACTAGGCTATGTTACAACACTATGTCATGGATTGGTTTTCAGAACCAATCTAGGAAGATTGAAATTCAATTAGTAACTGTGAAAAGGTAGAGCCCCTCCTTTTCCCCAACTCGCCTGACATTCCCCACAACATTTAAACTGACTACCTTATCCTACACGCACAAACACGCTTACACGCATACCCACACACGTAGCGTCTAATGTTTGTAACTACACGCGGTGCCGGCAACCGCGGCGTGATTCATTCATGCGCGATCTTTATTTACACAACTTTCAGTTACTCACCAAACATCTGTAAACCACATAGCGAACGACGCGGTACCCGTCGATTCTGCTCCATAATACATTCCATTCTGTTAATACATACATTGTGCACGCAAACACCAACAATACACTGATAGCACCTACTTTCATTTCCTGGTCCCGCATCAATTTGTTTCCCCAAGGAACACGAGCCCATGACAATTGCTAGTTTTATTCCCTGTTTGGGACAGGGGAAAGTGTTTATTTGAGCGGGGGAAAGCTATTGTAGCAGTATAAAATTATTGGCTGTATTGTAATTAGATTATTATTTAATTATAGGAAATTAAAGTGCCCATATTATGAAAAAAACACTTTTTCTGGGATTTGGGATGTTCTTTTGTGTCTCTGGTGCTTCCACACACATACAAACTTTGAAAAAAATCCATCCATGCTGTTTAGAGTGAGATACGGTTTCTGAATGTGTCCTGCCTTCAGTCTCTGGGTGAGCTGTTCAAAATCGGCACGGCTTTCTACGTCACAAGCCGAAACGAGCAGGCTAACCGCAACCATTAGCTCGTAGCGTTAGCATGCTAACGCTAATGCTAACGCTAGCATGCTAACGCTAGCATGCTACCTCGTTCTCAATAGCAAAGCACTGCTACAACACACACAAGTTCACCATAATCTACAAAAGAACTACTTACATGTGTGCCCTCATTTAGAAGTCTCCCAGCTAATCCTGCCTTGTAACTGACCGAAGTTGTAGAAACAGCCTTTCTTTTACTGTCTATGGAGCTAGCTAGCTGACATGATCTACATCTGAGCTACTGCACATGTGCAAGTGCAATCAAAGATAGTACAGAAGAAGAAGAAGAAAAGAGGTCTCACTCTGTAGCTAAAACAGAGACCAGCTTAAAAGAGGATCTGCAGCAGTGAGAGAGAGCACTGCAGTACAACAAAAATATGGTGTTTTTTGAAAATTAAACCATGTAAACCTATTCTGGTACAACCTTAAAATACAATTATGAACCTGAAAATGAGCATAATATGGCTGCTTTAATATTACTATTATGAGTACTGAGGTGTATGATGAACTATATTTCAGTGTATGTGTGTGATTAGATAAAATATCTGCTGAACCACTATACCTAACAAAACACCCTGTCACATTGGTTTCTACCAATTAACTTAATTGAAGGGCCTTATTTAAAGCGAGGGTTTTTCTGCCCTCGAGAGAGAGTCGGGAGAGTGTCAACTTGCTGAGAGGCTGTATACAGAGAATTATTGAAAGAAGAGAATTTTTTGCTTGTGCTAGTTAAATTGAGAAACCCGTTGGTTCATTTTTGTTTGTTTGTTTTGGAAGTTTTTTTTGTTGTTGGCAGAGTGCTGGACGACGTATTTTATAGCACTGTAAATAAATCTATATTTTCACCGCAAATCCACGTTGGCTGTCTGCTGTGTCTTCACCCCATCACCACCCATTCTCATTGTGTCCTTGTCGCCACCATCCTGTGTGGACGTGGGCTGGGAGGCCCATTTTTCACAGTAACCCTTAAGTCTGTTTCTTGTTTGTTTAATTTCATTTTTAATAATAAGTAAACAGCGTCCTATTGAATTTGCTGTAACAAGAATATGGTGGAACAGTGGGTGGGTATTTAAGGGCATAACAGCAGACGAGAAAGTACAGCAGTCTTGAGTGGAATAGTTGTTTAACACAATAGAAAGGCAGTGCTCTACTAGTCGTTTTTCTATCATCTCGGACCTGTCTTGGACTGGTTGGTATTTACACTCGGACTCGTCTCGGACTTGGCCATTTCTTCTCGCCAAATATTGTAGTTGGTCTTGGCTTTTGTTCTAAAGTAACTTCCTCCTTCAAAGCCAAACCATTGATGAAGCGCGCTTGTTTAGATAACGGGTATTGGTTTAATTCTACATCCATCTAGAACGGGCATTGACATTGGTAGCCTGGTGTATGTCTGGCTGCGTCATATACCTCAATCATCAGGCATCAATCATTTTCATTTTGGCCACAGACACAATGTCAGCCAGCACTTTGTACTATGGATTCTTCAGCACAAGTAATACGTTCAAGAATGTGAACATGTTAACTGTTTAGTGACACCTGTGCTGCTTGTTATTTGTTCCATTTTCCATCGGCAGTCCATAGTATTATTGTTACACCAGAATAAAAAGACTCCACATCTAAAATGTGAAGTTGCACTTCGGCTTTATGTGACTTAAGTGATATTGCTCTATTTAAAGTAAATAATATGGCCTATAGGATGCTACAGTTTAGTTATTCTGCACTTGCTTTTTGATCATTACAAGTAATAATGCAAAATGATCTTCTTAAAATAGAAGACATACTGTCTCTCACATCAAATAAATTAGTAACAGATAAGTAGGTGATCTTGAAGAAGATTCTTTTTTTTTCCTGACTCGGTCTAGACTTTCTCTCATTTGGAGACTCGGTCTGGACTTAGACTTGAACCTCTTTGGACTCGGTCATGACTAGTCCTGATCTTGGACTCGACAAAGGTGGTGTTGACTACAGCACTGATAGGAGGTTTATCAGATAATTATAGGGTGGAGATGCAGATCCCATGAACAGAGGGAAGGTATTATAGAGGGCACTGCAGAAAAGCAATGTTGTTGTAGTAGAATATTGCTGAGGGGGAAAGAGTACATCAGGGTACAGTAGGCTATAGCAGGGCAGTGGTTGGCAGCGTAGCAGGGCATGCAGCAATTTAAGTTTAGGACACAGCAAGGACAAACGAACAGCAGATAGACAGATGAAGCACCGTGTTCAAGACAAATGATTGCTTCTGCTAGCAGATAATGACAGCAGAGATGCAGATACTGAAAAGCGCACAGATGTATGAGGTGTCGGAGAGCTGTAGATTGAATGTGTGTTTGTTTAAAAGAGCGGGAGATGAGGAAAAAGAACATTGGGTGTTTGTCATGCATATTCAGCAGGAATAGAAAAAGAAAAAGATGGAGAAATAGGGTTTGTGTGCCTTAAAGCACCAGAGAAAATGAAAGAGAGAAAGATGGAGCTGAGGTAGAGCAACAATGACACAGGGAGCAAAGACAACACAGTTTGATTAATAGAGGTGATCTGACAGGGTAGCAGTTGTGCCATGTAATCATGTAACCCTGAAGTCCTGGGTTTGTCTGGTCAAGAACCTATGTCACCCCTATTTTTCTTTTAACTCTCTTCGCCGCATGACCATAAAAAATGAAAAAAGGCAAAAAGCAGTAAGGAATGAGGAAGAGGAGCCGTTCAGTGTCTTCAGACAAAAGCAGAGAAGAGATGCGGTTGTGAGATTGATAAATTGATGACTTTGGTGATAAGGGAAATGAGGGACTTCTACAGGCTTCAGTCTGCACCATCAAAAGACTTGAAATATCTGTAAAACAAACGGAGAGAGAACGATAAAACTAGGCTCCTGGATGAGAAGTCTTTGGTAGTGGACAAATGCTTTACACTGCTTTTAAAAATCTGCCTTCTGTGTCACGCACTGACAAAGATTTCATTCTGTGGCTCATAAATCTCTCGTCCGCGGGGAAAGGGCTAATCTCGGTTCGGCGAGGGAAACCACATACCTCTGCAAAAAGCACATTTTTCTCCTGGAAATAAAGAAAAGAAAACTTGCCGACACCATTGTGTTTGTGGGATTCGACAATGTGACGTATGACATCATGAAGTAATAGGTTTCAAGGGCCCACGGACCATGAAACAAATCAACAAAATTGCAGTTGCTCTTTCTACAAGAGGCTCTGAGGTGTGTGGCTCAGTCACACAGAGGAGTGCCTCAGAGAGCAATCAACCCAAGACAAGCACAACAGATTTTAATCAAGAACGAGGCAGAGAGACAGGCAATGTTTAACAAGTATCGCTGCCGCTTACGACCGCTGTGAAAGACGCATGTGAGCAGCAGCGCTCTGTCGGTCTGTGCAGTTTGGTATTCACTACATTAGGATCCAGGCATGTTTGAGAGCAGGTCATTGACTCATCTTTGTGAATCGTCCCAAATGATGCTAGAGGAAGGAGACGTAATTCTGTTAGATCGTGCTTGAGTCTGGGTTAGATATATTGTGATGTAACCAATGCAATGTCCTACTTGGTTTTTACTTAAGCTGAAATTATACTGTCCGACCCCCGCGAGTGCACAAGAGTCCGTTAGGGTCAGAGGGTGTTCCCATAGGCTCTGTGCGGACGTCCGCATACTGCCAATTTGACGTGAGCATGCGGACTTGTCTGGATATGTCAGCGCAGCCACTCCGCTACAAGTGCTACGTAGCGATCGTCTGACCATGTGTAAAACAGAACTACTATGTATCCATGGTGTCTGTGTACGCGTCCGTTTGGGAGAATAATCAAGCCTTTAAGCTCAGTATAAACAGTAAGAGTGGATGATACAACGTATCTGTCCCCTAGCCTGGTTCCAGGTTGTTTTGGTGGAACATTTGCAAACCGCAAAGAAACCACCACATGCAATATTAAATGAAGTTAACTGTTCACACAATACAGTAACGTGAGCTACTTAAATTAGCTGGATACATGATTAAACCTCATTTGCTCTTACCAGTGTATCGCCGTGTGGACTTCACCACAGCAATCCCACCAATCAGTCCCAAAACATCCCAGTTAGAGAGGAAACGTCGTAAACATATTCTTTGTAAATCTTTACAATCATTCTCCGAAAGAACCAAGCAGGCCTGCCTTGTTGCACCATCCAAATTTTCTTCGAAACTTGCTAGCTCGAAGTATGTTGTTGTTTCCCGAAGAGAGTGGCAACACACATCGAGATTATCCTGGCAATGATTTGTCGTGGATCCAGACTACGATGATAATGACTTTAGTTAGACTACAGAAAAAAAACATGTAGTAGTAAAGTTGTGTGGCTGAAGTTACTTGCAAACTTGGTCAATAAATATTTTAAATTCATAATACTGTACATAATGCAGGAAGCGGCATCAAATTACTGGTTTATGATGACAATCGAGGATGAACTGAACATTTGGCATGGGGATCATATTTTACCCATGGTTGTATTTATCATTAGATAGATATTAGTGGACATTATATGATCAGATACTCGGTGGGTAACGAGACATTAACTGGACATTCTTTCTCGTTGTTTTGGCGAGTAAAATACGTAAAGTGATGATGGTGGTAAAGTGGTGATGCTAAGCTGGAAAATAAATATGAGGGAGATTGAAGAGAATAAGTGGGAAAAGAGACACGAGATTTAAAAAGGGGGGGAAGAAACAAGAAGAGAGAAGAAAAGTGAAAAAAACAAAGAAAAATACAGAGATCAACAGAGAAGTACTAAAAAAAAATAGAGGGGGAAATAAAGTACGAGGAAGGCAAAATAAGCTGCCCCGGGAGAAAAAGCTGCAAAAATGTGGGAAGAACAGAGAAGACAGGAAGAAGACAGGAAACACAAGAGAGAAGGGAAAAAAAGAAGGGGAAAAAAGCATAGTACAGCAACTAGAGGCAAACAGTTAAGATGCACGAGGGAATGATGCATGACGAGATAAGAAAAGAGAGATGAGGAGGTGGAGAGACGATAGAAGAGAGAAGACAGAAAGGAAAGGAATCAAAAGGAGACGGGGAATAGGAATAAGAAAAGGAAGCCTGAGATGAGACGGTGAAGAGGAATAGAAGATGAGAGGAGGAAGACGAGAGCGTTTGTTGTTTTTGCTGTGCATGAGTCATCGTCAGATCCTATTATGACTGAAGCAGCGTTACCGCTCTCGCCCACTGCTAACCTACGGCTACATGCCTTCTACACGCATCAAACACACGTACACATACATGCACGCACATGCACGCACACACACACACACACACACACACACACACACACACACACACACGTGGCCGGTTGCCACATTCTTTTGAGTGTTTTCTCATCAGATAATGCCAAGGTAGCAGCTTTTCTCCCAGGGTCCACAAAAATACATTAACAAGATTACAATTTACAGATACACCGACCACAAATGAGATTAGGGCCCATAATACATTGCATTGTACAACATTTGACAGTAAAATATGTCCCATCAGTTACATTTGTTTTCCATCCCTTGAACCTCACAATACAATCAATACTTTAGCATTCTGCTATTGTAGCAAGCAGAAGCACTGTGAAATCAACAGCACTGCATTGGTGGAAATGGTCATTTTGGAGCAACGGTGCAGACATGGTGACACATTCCCGCACTACAATTAATATTCTTACTATGTCTCTATGGGTAATGGCACTTTTTGACTGCTAGGAGTCACCAAAGTCAGACTTCTTATAGTCTCATGAAACATCCGAAAGAATACGAGTTGTGCATGAAGGAATCTACAGACAGCAGCCAAAATGCAGCAACTTCAGGTACGGCACAGGAACATTGTTTACTTCATTAATGTGTTTACTGTGTTAATAGACTGAAGATGGCAGTAGGGTTCAGTATTCGGTTTCGAATTTGACAGAATCTTAACCAGTGGATTCGGTATTCGGCCGAACACCAAAAATCTGAATTCGGTGCATCCCTAGTTAAGACCGCCAAAGTTAACTGACATGTGACCGGTCGTCACGTGACCGGCCAGCGGTCGCCTAATTTCATAGGATATCATATGAATTGTTGTGCATAAGATTTTGTACGATATCATACGGACCCGTTCATGAGAATGCGTTGCTTGGTGGCATGGTGGTGCAGTGGTTGCCTGACAGAAAGTAGGCACTGCTGAGTACTGTGTTTGATTCCCTGGGCCATGTAGAGTTTGCGTGTTCTCCCCGTGTTTGCATGGGCTTCCTCCCACCATAAAGATATTCATGCTAGGTAACCCCTGCCGTTGCCCTTAACGTAGGGTACAGGCAGTACGACTGGAGTTGGTCCCCGGGTGCCAAACTATGGCTGCTTAGGTAGGATTATTATATTATTACCATACACCTAGAGGCTTTAATTATATACAATGATATGTCATTTAAACTTGTTGTAACTCTGAAAGCCTGATACCCTAGTTGATCTTAATCTGCATCACTGTGGAATAACATTACCATCCGCACCAGAGAAAAACAGCATTTGACAGTTTTTCACTCCACCTGTGATAGGCATACGATCAATTCACTCCTAACCTTGGTAATGTTATCGGGGTAACCTCAACTTGAGCTTGGAAAGCAAAAACTTTTTTAATGGAAAGCCTTTTGTTATAAACTCAGGGTGTAAGGCAGCAAAAGCCTAATGAAAGATGGTATCAAGTTGCATCGATTTAGGCCATTGTTTCTACGGTCGATCTTTTGCAAGTTCACCAACTTTATGGAATTGCAATACTAAAGCTGGGTTTAATTTATCCTGACAAGCATCCCCGTCGTGAAAAACGATTGGCCTCTCTCAATACCATGACACTGTTATACGGCCCCAAACTGTCTTGTTCAACAAACACCTGACTTTCACACAAGAAACTAGGGTTTGCGTCCTGTTTCCTACTAACATCGGGGTATTTTACCTGTGATGGCAGTCACCTGCTCTCCTTAACCATGACCACAATTCTTTTTCTAAAACTAACCAAGTAGTTTCAGTCGTCTAAGCGTAACTAGTCCATAACCATAGAGATGGCAGATCAGAAAATGCAGTCATTTTTTGCAGCGGTCATATGAGTTATTTTGGAAGGCATTGGCAAACAGCCTATTGGTCGTTTATGTAGGTAATGTACCTATGAAGTAATCAATCAGGTAAACTCAAGCAGTAATACTGCAGGGTGACAGGGCTGATTCTATAGCATTGAAAGAAGAGATCAATCAAAATGGTCTATAATACACAACTTTACAGACACGCTGAAGTGAATGCATTTCACAAGCATTTTGAAAAATGCTGCCCTTTTTTCCCCCCTTTCCTTTCTTTCAGAATGCCTGTCTCATACAATTTATTTCATGCTAATTACATATTTACACATTTGAAAACATCCATCTGTTATGTTATGTGCCATGCAAACATTCAAGGAAAAGCATGGATGCAAGACGCTCTCCAAATGCTGTCTCTCAGAGGAGACACTACAGGGACAAATATATGCCATGTGCCTGAGGCTACCTCCACATGTCAAGCGGTCTGAGCTGCACTCTCCGCCGGTTTGGGCGGCAGAGTCAGTGCAGGGAGCTCAGCTCAAAGCCGATACGTCATTGTGTTACTTATAAAGAATTGTGTTACTTATAAAGAAGAACGGATACATATCTGCAGAAGGGAAAGCCACTGCAGAGATGGCTTGAAGGTTTATAGGCTTCTTGGTTAAGTGTAAGGTCAGCAGAAAACACTTTTAATATTCAAATTATTTGATATTTAGGTATACTGGCGAGTGTCAAACTTTCAAGCTTCAGCGTCTTTCTCCACAGGAAAACTCTTTGCAGATATGTTGTCTGCACTTTGGAATCAGAGTTAATACCATTTCATTCTCCTTTTTTACAAGGGTACTGAAGAATGACAATGCGCTATCTCGCATCTTTAACAACCCACAGCCACTCAAACAAGACACCCTCTGTCTACTCTCGGATGCAATCATCCATCACTGACAGATTCTTTGGTCAAATAAGAGCTGCAAAGATTAATCTTTAAAAGTAAAAATTCTCTGATTCCAGATTCATACATGTGCATATTTTCTAGTTTCTTCACTGCTCTGTGACAGTAAACTGAATATCTTTGAGTTGTGGACAAAACAAGACATTTGAGGACGTCATCTTGGGCTTTGGGAAACTGATCAACTTTTTTTCTGACATTTTATAGCCAAAGCAACTAGTCAATCAATCAAGAAAATAAAATAATCAATAGATTAATTGACTATGAAATAATCATTAGCTGCAACCCAAGTCATATACATACACACCTTATTCCTTTTGAGTTTCACTATGTATAACATAAAGCTCGCTCACATTCAAGTCCTCTGCTGATCTGATGTCGAAGAACATTTTGTGACAAGACGCGACGCTGGTATCGTTTTCACCTTGGGAGTGTGTGTCTCATCATGGCAAACATGGTCCTGGAGACACCTACCGTAGAGGGAACTACCACAGAGGCCGTTTTGAGAACTTATATTTCTGTCTGCAGACAGATTTTGTCACCATCATAGCGTCACAACCGTGCGAGATGCAGTCACGAAACTTTACAGGTGTGTAGTTTAGATCAAAATGAAGGACAAGTTCAAAGATCGCTGTGGTCTGAGGTGAAAGGGCGTCTGAAGTAGGGGGCTGGGAACTAAGGAAGGGACCGGCCACCCCCCACCCCCCGTTTATTTGGTGTTGCAGCTGGTGTGATCCCATTGCAAGATCGTCTCTACTTTGTGTTTGCATTGCAGCATTTGAGATTCTGAATCTTTTTAAACCACTCTGAGCTACTAAAATGGCTTCACTTATTGCATGTTTTGCAAAGTTTTATCCCTTAATTTAAAGTTAAGTTCAAATCAAGCTGGTTGCTTTCTTTGCCTGCATGTAGTCAATGCTCTTTATGAGAGCACTTCCCGATCCATGAGCATTTGGGACTTCTGCATCTTGCTTCATCACCAGCGTTGATGGACATATGATCAATAATGTGGCCTTTTCAGCAAAAGGTGCTGCATGTGGCATTTTCAGACACCAATGTATCAATGAAAAACTCGATTCTCATATGCTAAGGGATGATTACTGTAAACAAATGAGACGTGTCTATCAGCTGGCTGGTGTTCTGGAATGAAAAGCCATATCAGTCCTGTTGTGCGTTGACAGTTGCAGTGACACCCAGGCTCTAAAAGGGCTCTCTCTCTCTCTTAGTTGAATCCCTACAACACACAAAGTGATTTTTAGGGCTGCAACTAAAAAATATTAATCAGACAATAGTGAAAAATGCTAACGATAATTTCCCTAAGGGAACTTGATTGGTCCGTCCGACAGGCCAAACCCCGAATTTATTACGTTTCTAATAATATAAAACAGAGAAAAAGCAGCAAATACTGACATTTGTGAATCTGGAGCCGGAGATTGTTTAGCATTTTTTGCTTGATAAATTACCTCAATGAATCGGTCGTAGAAAATGTTGTTATTGAATAAGCTTCTGTTGATCAACTAAACAATGTGTTGACTAGTCAAGCAAAGCTGATAAAAAAGCAGTGGTTTTTCATGATTCCGGTTACATTTCCGTCAGCCATTTACACTTTTCCTTCAGCAAGGAAACAATTATTAAATCAGTCAGTATAGTTGTAGTGCCCAGTGGTTGCAGATCAGTGCCGTATTGATGGCGCATATTTATTTATCCAAAGCACTTTACAATTTGCCTCTCATTCAGTCACGCACCAGTGGCAGGCCTGACCAACGGGGGCAATTTGGGTTTAGTGTTTTGCCAGAGGACACGTGGATAGCCGGGGAATGGCCAACCCTGCAATTAGCAGACAAATCGCTCAACAAACTGGAGTAAACATTGGCATAGCTTTTCAGTGACAGCGACATCTGAGGGAGCTGAAAGGCATAAAAAGTGACGCCATGGTTGCCGTCTTTCTGTTGGACAGGTACTTTACTTTGTTTATTTTTTCGGGGGGGTGGGGGTTGTTGTTTTCAGAAAATGTTTAATACACTTGAGCTGGCCACAAAGGAAAATTCTTGTTATTAGCCTACTGTTCTTATTTTTTTAAGTTTTGGCATTCATTCCTATAGTGTGGAGGTCGGTGTGCATCGCTTGTTTTCAGTGTTGGGAGTAACGCCTTTTTGCTGTAACGCAGTAATATAACGCATTACTAATTACATTTCGGTAATATTATACTCGTTACAATCTCAGTAACGCGAGTTACAACGCATTTTAACGCAACATTTAGTGGTGCATTGCTTTTTTTAAGAATTCACCAACACCGCGACACATTTCTTCACAGGAAAAAAAAAAGCCGTATTATTTTCCTGTCGCTGTATTCGATGGTTGAGATGACTGCAGAGACAAATACATTTGCGAGATGGATATTATTTTCAGGAGTTATTACGCTGCGTTGAAGTGAGCTGTCCTGTTTCTGTTCCCGTGGTCAGAACCAGAGACGGTACGGACAGCATGTATGTCCCAACAGTTGAGGGTACGTCAGCGGCTGACAGATATAAACATGTCGGGAATTAATGTTGAGGCTTGCTACACGTAAATATCATTGCATTTTATCAGCCGTGGAGAGTAACTATGCCTGTAGTGGAATGGCTTCGAATGACGACCAAAAACGCTTGTCTTTTACTGTGACCATTTACTGTTCAATATGTTGCAGTTTTACAAACAAGAAAGTGAACAACTGGAGCCTGACAGACATGTTGCTTCTCAGTAAGCTAGCAAGAGTAGGCTACACAACAGACAACTTCCGTGTAGCCTACTTCAAAATAAAAGCACTTCCTGTGAAGGTTCGCAGTAAAACTAAATTACTGTTAAATAAGGTTGTGTAGGCTACCTTTTCACAAATCAGCTGTAAATCAAGTACTGTAAATAATGTTAATAGTGAGTTTTAATCACACTATAATTGAACATTTCCTTTAGAGTGTTTTAACCTAAACAACATGAATTTCTTATTGAAGTGCTATAAACAAACATTTTACAACAATGCCGTACTTTTAATTGAGTATTTTCATTTTCTCCTACTTGCCTATTATACGTTTTACTTATCTATTTTGTATAGCTTTAGTTACTTTGCATATTTATATTAATTATACAAAATATGAATAATCTATGATGTATTAAAGTGGATAAAGACGAGACTTTACTGATCCGGTGGTGAAATTCACAAGCTAGCTGCCAAATCAAATTTCCCCTGTTATTTTGGTGAAAGTAACTCAAAAGTAATGCAAAAGTAGTGTAACACATTACAATTCAGAGACAGTAATATTGTAATATAACTAATTACTCTCAAATGACAGTAACTAGTAATCTATAATGTATTACATTTTGGAAGTAACTTGCCCAACACTGCTTGTTTTTGTCAGTTATAGTCTTATTTGGTAATTATACTAATGCCTGTAAATAAACACACTGATGGTGTACCGACTTGAAATGTCGCCAGAAGCCCGTTCAGTGCTGTGTTCTGTCATCTGACTCGTGTCTTTCCTTTATCCTCTCCTGTCTCCTCTCCTGTCGCCTCCTCTGACCGCCTCTTTTTCCTGTCTTCTCACTGCTCTCCCTGTTGGGTTTTTTTGGTGTTGGGAGCTAAATCACACACCGTTTATTACACACCCACACATACAATCACAGGCTTGCGCTCCACTAACCAGCACATTATTTGATCTTCTAGTTCCCTGATTAATGGGATCTCCTCCTTCCACTGATAACGACTCGAAACCGGGCCTTCTATCTTTCTCCTTCACACTCTCCTCGTTCTTTATCCGTTTCCCTCTTATGGCTCTCAGGACTCACTCAGTCTCTCTTTTCATTTGCCTTTTTGTCCTCCCTCTCATTCTCCTTTCTCTGCTTTCTCCACGTCCTTCATGCAAATCACGGACGCCATCCTTATTTGTACTCTTAAATTACTACATGGTCTGCATGATGGATGAGTGTTGCACGCACAAACATTCTCTCTCTCTGTTTTCTCTCTTGCGTGCGCACGCACGCACGCACGCACGCACGCACGCACGCACACACACACACACACACACACACACACACACACACACACACACACACACACACACACACACACACACACACACACACACACACACACACACACACACACACACACACACACACACACGCTTATCCATTATCTGTCCTTCAACAGGGGAATGAGATGTTTTGATCAAACAACTGTTACACGGCGCTGGTGAAGCTACTTATAAATGCATTACACAGTAGTCATTTCCTGCTAAATGTACACACACACACACACACACACACACACACACACACACAAAATGCTGTATGAAGAAAAAAAGTGACTGTCCTATCAACATTTTGGTTGTCTGTCTACCTAATCTTTGTTTAGAAGTTAAGGTGCCAACCATGAACCACAACATTACTGGTTTGTCATTACCCAATCGTTCTTCCCCAGTTTCCTGCTATCTATGTACTGTTGCTAGCTTAACTTCCTGACATGTGGGGAATTATTTTAGTGCAACATTAGCTCATTAAAAAGTGCTGTTATTAACAAATGTTTTTCTAAGAGTGCTCACTTTATGTTGTAGGAACACTGTGTGATGTTGGAACAGCATTACATACATGCGAACTAAAGCAAATGATCTGCTAGGTAGTTAAAGAAATAAAGCAGCATTGGTTATTATGCATTTCTTATTGTTCATGCAAAAGTCTATAGCATAGCAGTCTGGATCAACGGTAGTACATTTCCAGGATAAAGCCTGACAGGCTTTGGCCCTTATCTTCCTCTCTCTGTGTTGCTGTTCTCAAAATCCCTTCGCTTCAGGAAACAACATACTTCGAGCTACACGCTGAAAATGGCAAGTTTTGAAGACATTTGGATCGTGCAACAAGACAGGCCTGCTTGCTTCTTTCGGTGATTCTGTGATTGTAAAGATTTACAAAGAATATGTTTACGGCATTTACTCTCTTAACTGGGACGTTTTGGGACCGATTGGTGAGATTGCTGTGGACCAAATACACACGGCGATACACTGGTAAGATCAAATGAGGTTTAACCATGTATCCAGCTAATTTAAATAGCTCACGTTACTGTATTGTGTGAACAGTTAACTTCATTAGGGCCCGAGCACGAAATGCAAGGCCTTGCACTGAAAGTGCGAGGAACCTATTGTTTTTGTAAGGATTATTATTATTATTATTATTATTATTATTATTATTATTATTATTATTATTATTATTATTATTATTATTATAGCCCCCTAACAAGCTCCGTTATTCGGAAAAAATGAGAAGTTAATATATCAAATTTTAAGGGAACATCTTGAAGTCCATGGAGCATTTTTTTGAAAATGATTCCATCTGACAGGAAGTCGGCAATCTTGGTTTTCTTGCAAAAATTTTCATTTAATATTGTATGTGCCGTTTTCTTTTGCGGGTCGCAAATGTTCCACCAAAACTATCCAGAGACTATTTTGCAGAGCCACCGTCTCTGCGTACGGACCTTATTGCCACCCAAGACGATTGTGATTGGTTTAAAGAAATGCAAACAACCCAAAGCGGTTTTTTTCTCCTATGTATCTGTGGTGTAGCCAGACCTTACTCCACAGTACTGTGGAGATAAGTCTATATGGCATTATTGCCAGCCCTAACAGTTGGAGAGAAGGTTTCCCCCACCTCTGTCCTTCTTTCTGTCTCTTTTTGTGTGTTTTCTTTTTTGTGCGGAAAGTTTGTGTTCTTTGCATGTTCTTTATTAAGCAGCGCAAGGTTGATCCAACTAAAGCTTGGTTTATTTATTCAAGGCAAGGTTTACGGTCTTTATCGCCACTCACTCTCACATTGTGCACACTCCTAACCTTGGGAGGATTGCTGCACTGGGGGTTCAGTGCCTTGTTCAGGAGCAGCCATGGGGGCTTGTGTTTTCTTCCCTTCTACTATAAACTTGTCCTTTTCGGGTCAAAATTGAAAATGAATTTTTTTGAACGTTTTTGTTGCTTTTTTTGGATGCTTTTGGCGCTTTTGTAAACTTTTAAGTCATTTTTTTCAACATTTTTTTTAAATTCATGGTCAATCAACCTAATTTAAATGACATGTTATCCTTAATTTTTGAGTTTAAAAAAGCAGAAATTATGAATTATTTTGACTAATAGTTAAGATCAGAGGATGTCAAGTGCTATAAAATTGAACAAAACACCCAAAATTCAATGGAAGTAATCATTAACGTTAACTGCGAAGAATGTTGTATGGGTTCCATACAACGTACACCCATGCATCCATGATATTTTTGGGCAATTTGGTTGAAAGAAACCCATACTTCTGATATAAAAACAACGTTAAAAACGAAAATTTGGCCCGAGGACAACACAAGGGTTAAGAAAGAAGAGGATGTACTCAGCCCCTAACACAGATCTTTACCAAATACATTGTGTGAAGTACCCCCCCCCACCACATTAAATGAGAAGGACTGGTACAATTAGGGGCCTCTAACAGCCATTCAGGGGTCCACAAGGCAGTTATCATTGTGTCTCTCACACACACACCATGAGCAAACACAATTCTGGCACCATCGCTGTCCGTGTCTAGCACTTCTCGTTCTGTCTCTTTTTCTCTCACACAAACAAACATCATTCCTACTCTGTCGCCCCATCTCCCTCTCTGACACACTAATCTTGAGCAAACACCTATCCCGCTTTGTTGCACACGCACATAAATATAGCTTTACACACACACACACACACACACACACACACACACTCTCTCACTTTGCCATGCACTTCCTCTCTTTCTCTCATACACACATGCAGGTTAAGTAAACATGCAAAAGGATTTTCAATCGGAAGATAAACATGCTCGCGGGTTAGAGGCCACGTGGTCTGCTGGTGCACATGAGGCGCTGTCACACTTTCTGTAACAATGATAGAATAAATCACTATTCTATTCCTCCCCTTATTGGTGATAGAGAATACAACGGATAAACGTTGACAGAGAATCCCAACAGAGCACATATACATTGACACAAGGGGTGCATCACTAAAGGAGAGGGGAGAAGAAAAAGAGGATCACTCTACTGCCAGGCTTTGCTCATGAACCATTCGTACATATCGCTACGAAAAGTAACGCACTGTAATTCGTATGTATTCCACGTATTTTTATTACTGTATGCACCACATTGACTGCTGCTGTATAAGGCCGCAAAGAGCCACAAAGAAAGGAAAGGAGAATGCTGCTGCAAGACTACTCACTGGCACCAAAAGGTATGACCACATAACTCCCGTCTTAGCTGAGCTTCATTGGTTGCCAGTGAAATTCAGAATCGATTTTAAAGTTTTACTTTTTGTTTTTAAAGCACTACATGGTCAAGCCCCTCCGTATATTTCCGATCTCCTGTCCACTTACTCTGTCGCCAGGGCACTCAGGTCCACAACCCAACAACTCCTTGTCATCCCCCGGACACGCCTAAAAACCAGAGTGGACCGAGCCTTCTCTGTAGTAGGCCCCAAACTCTGGAATTCCCATTTTTACTCTCTTGCTTTTAACTCCCTTTGATTCTTAATGTTTTTTTGTTTGTTTTTTTAAGATTCAGAGTTATGACCTGAACTCAACTTTTTCTTATCTTTTTGTATTTACAAGCGTTCCATTGTTGTTACATTATTTAATTCTACCTTTGCCTAATTATACTCACGGTACATTGCACAATTGATTATGTATCTTTATGGCATACTGTTTTTGCCTTCCCTGCTCTACCTGTAAAGCACTTTGGGTTAACTGTTGTTCATTTAAATGCGCTATATAAATAAAATGACTTGACTTGACTTGACTTGACAGGAAACAGGTGTTCATGTCCAGGGAGTACTACTTAAAGCAACACCAAAGCACTTTTCCTCTTCGGTCCCTCTAGAGGTTGGAAGTGGAATTGTCCATTACCGTTCTCATTCGAACTACAGATCCACTACCCGATCTGGCAAACTTGCATAGTGTGGTTATAGCCGATAGAGGGCCGCGAAGCGAATGCAGAAGTGCCGGTCATCCTGTTACGAGTTGACGAACCACTGAAACGATTCTGGAAACATTATTTTAAGGTACAAAAGAATCTTTGGTGTTGCTTTAAGGGCACCGGTTTTAAATCCTCCATTTCTTTTTTTATCCTAACTAGTCGTTTTGATGCCTAAACTTAACTGTTGTCGCCACATGACGGTCACCTTTTGTCAGCTAAACTTAACTGCAATGGCCGCTGAAACAACCGAAACATCACGGTGCTCTGTACCCGGCTCACAGTCACCTTTTCTCGGCTAAATTTATGCAGAGAGTCATGCAGAGATGGCAAAAGTACTCACTTCCCGTACTCAAGTAGCAGTATAGATACTTGTGTTAAAAAAATACTCTCGTAAAAGTAGAAGTACTGATTTAACTTCTTTACTCAAGTAAAAGTAACAAAGTACAGGCTTGGAAATGTACTTAAAGTATAAAAGTAAAAGTAGTCTGGTGAATGACAACCATTTTTTTATGCAAAGCTACCTGGACCACACAAATGTTACTAGAGTGCAAGCTGAGAGACTTCAATGGACATGGAAAAAAAGACTCTTTATATGCCATTGCCTACATTTTAAATGGATGTCTGCCAACAGGCCTAAAACATCACATATATGATTATTGTGACAGAGACTGGGACTCCAGGTTAATAAGATTCTGACTGAGTAGCAAGATATAAATTCAGTTGTGATTCTGTGAGCATTCAAACATGAGTCCTCTAACTTACGTTAACATTAGCTTCAAATAAAGTTATCCTTAACTTAAGTGGTCTCGAAAAATAGGGTTGGGTACCGAAACCCGGTTCCACTATGGATCCGGTTCCTACGCAAACGGTAGTATTCAGACCAGATTAGAACGCAAATTTTGGTTCCGACTGAAATATTTTCCCTCTGTCGCTCCAGGCAGCGGCATACTCTTTTTTCTTTCTCCCTTTTCTGCCGAGTGGCGCACGTGCCCGCTTTTCTGTGAAGCACGTGTCCACGCTATTCTCGGACATGCACTCTACTATCACAAGTTGGAAGCTGGTTAGCATACCAACTCAACAACATTTATTTTGTTGTTACTTGTTAATAGTGTAACTGTTATTTGTTAAATTATTGTAGTTATGTGTTAGGTGACCTAGGTTTACTTATTATATATTTAAGTACTTTAAAACGTTAATATATTGGTAAATTTAAATAATTTTCAATTAAAAAAAAAAAAATCCATAAAAGAGCATTTCTTTGATGTCATTTTTCAGTTTTTCAAGAATCGGTTTAGGAATCAGTTAGGAATGGGAATCATTTTAAAAGTACCGGTTCGGCATCGGAATCATAAAAATTCAAACGGTACCCAACCCTACTCGAAAACAAGAACGGCCTTGAGTAACATTAACGTTACTACAGCACTGTTACACTAAATCAAGTTACTGAATTCATTTTTTAATATAAAGCTATACATGCAGATATTGTATCAGCTAGTATTAGATTATTTTCAAATAAACTGAACGCTCACTAACCTTAACGTTACTTGGGTTACTTAACTAAATGCTAGCGAACCAAAGCATCATCATTGCTAGCAGGAGAACAAATGTAACTGACCATTAACGTAAACTTAATAAAGTTACTGAAACAAACAACAAATAGCTTTTGATAACAACAAAAAGATGCATTTACCTCTGTGTTTTTTTAAATTCGATGGTAAATTCTTGAAAGCCAGCAGTTCATGTTGTTTCGGTTGGCACAATTTGCAGCACATTATAACAATGTATATTCCCATCCAATTAGATTGAATTCGGTATTGATGACGCGAAAAATAATAACGGTAACACAACTGAAATTATTTGAAACTAAAGTAACGAGCCAATTTTGTAAAATGTAAGGAGTAGAAAGTACCGATATTCGTGTTGAAATTTAAGGAGTAAAAGTAAAAAGTCGGCACAAAAATAAATAGTAAAGTGAAGTAAAAATATCTTAAGTATTTGTACTTCGTTACTTCCCATCTCTGCTGTCATGTGAGCCGTCGTTACGCGACCGGGCAGGAAGATCTAATTTGTTTGTTTTTTTGTAGGGATTTAGGCGAGGGAGTCCCTACCGTGGGCTGCACCCGGACCCTTTAGAGGGTGCTGGCCTGTGGAGGGGGCTGCCTCACATCCCACCTTGAAAAAAAAGGTCCCAACCCCACAGGAGGGGGCCTACTCGCTGTAGGTTACAGTGACAGTTTGGATGCATTTTCAATTTGGTCATTTCCTTATTTGTCCATTCATCTCAGCCCCACTTGTGTTCACCCTTCTCCACTGGGACTCCACGTCCATCTACCTTAGTCTCAGGAGCCAATGAATGGAACTTGTTGAAGCACTTTCCACCAAGCCGTCAGAAGCCGTGTTTCTTAATGACTCAGCTAATGAATGGGAGATCTGAAATGAGCAAATCCTGGCTAAAAGGCCCATTGGGGATACATCACTTAACACAACAACGATGAATGTCTCCACCTTATTTAATGTCAGGTGACCATTAAAACACTGCCACCATACCCCTAACCAGTACATCTGTGATTGTTATGCCTCTCATTCCAAAACATTTAAAATGCTGATTATCAAAGCCTACACTCTTTTGGTTTCAGGCTTTCCAACAGATTTTGGAACCTGGCTGCAGGGATTTGTTCCCATTCAGCCCCAAGAGCATTAGTGAGGCTGGTTACCGATGTTGGGAGTTAAGGCCTGGCTCGCAGTCCGCTTTCCAGTTCATTTTGGATGGGGTTGAGGTGGGAGATCAGTGCAGGCCAGTTGAAGGTATTTTAAAACCCTAAAAAGATGTGGGGCTTTTGTGGCCGGGTTGACTCAGTGGGTAGAGCAGGCGCACATATACTTAGAGGTTTATGCCTCGACACAGAGGTCCAGGGTTCGAATCTGACCTGTGATGATTTCCTGCATGTCTTCCCCCTCTCTCTCCCCTTTCTCACTTAAGCTGTCCTGTCAATTAAAGGCAGAAAAGCCCCAAAAAAATAATAATTAAAAAAAAAAGATTTGGGGCTTTTGAGAAAACATTTAAGGCTGGAGCCCCAGAAATCCCCCACCACTCCGCCCCTGATTCAGACAAAATGCCAATATAAAAATGTTGTGATGATCCTATCCTTCCAACTTCTAACTTCAACTCTACATTCACACATGACCTGAACCTTCAGAAACGCAGTGTCTCCAATAACATATGAATGTGGAAATCTCTCTCTCTCTCTCTCTCTCATACTATTGTCAACACCGTTCTGTCTCTTTTTCACATGCGACACTTTCTCTGCTGCACACATTCACATATGCGCACTATCACGCACGCACGTGCACACTGTAGCTGACCAACATCATCACTGTCTGCCTCCTCTCTGTGTTCATGCTGCAGGACCAACACGCAGCCTCTCTTGTTCTTTCTCTCTCACTCGCACAAGTACGCACGCACACGCGCGCCCTGACCTGCCAGCATCAGTAGCCTCGCGCAATCTCTGCTGAAACGGCGGAACAAACCCGTGGTGACATGTGTGCGCACAAGCGCGCGGGTCCAACAGACCAAGCTTGTACACACGCGCGCGCGCGCACACACACACACACACACACACACGCACACACACACACACACACACACACACACACACACACACAATTAGCAAAGCTGCAGGTGCTTCTCAATCAGCCCACATGCGCAGAAGACGCTCGCGAGCGCACGCGACCACTTCCAGTGATCCAGAAAACTCTAAAAACACACGAAGCAGAAGCCGTAAAGATTCAAAGTGTCCCCTGGAACAAACTGCTCACATTTCGGCACACATTTTTAAGCAGTAAGAAACCCACATTAGCGCGAAAACACACACTCGAGCGCACTCACGTGCTAGCGAGAGCAAAACACACAAACGCACATGAATTTGTTTTGCCTTCCTACCTTCCTCGTGCATCCGCTGCAGACAGAAAGTGAGGTTCCTCCGCCAGCCCGGCATGTTCATGAGGGAGAGGAGGGAGAGGAGGACAGGTCTAGAGGGTGAGGGTGGTGATGATGAAGAGGAGTGCTGATGGTGATAGATCCTGTCCGGTCTAGGTGATGACACGCAGGCGACAGCAGCAAATATAATGATTCCCCCTGTTTTTTCTTCTTCTTCTTCTTCTTCTTCTTCTCTTCTGCTCTTCTTCTTCGTCTTCGTTGTTGCTTCTCTGTGGTCCTCTCCCGGTGTGGCTATCGATACACGGCAATTAGCGGCTGCTCTCTCCGGTAACAACCCCGCTGACGGTCCGTGTGACAGTCGGTCCCGCTGCGGCACCAATGCTCTCTCTCTCTCTCTCTCTCTTACTCTCTCACTCTCTGCAAACAGAGTCCAGTCACCTCTCTCTCTCTCTCTCTCTCTCTCTCTCTCTCTCTCTCTCTCTCTCTCTTTCATTCTTCCTTTCTGTCTCTCTATAGGCTATCTGCTTCTCTCTCCCCCCTGATTTCCCTCCATCGCTTTGTCTCTATTTTCTTTCATTTACTCTGTCTCTCCTTGTCCCTTACTATTTTGTCCTCCTTGCTCCACTCTCTGTATCCACTCATCTTTCCATATCTGAGTTCATTCTCAGTTCAAAAGTTTTAATTTTTTTATTTGCTTATCAAGAAAAAAACAATGTATTTCCAAGGCAATTTAGCCTTGTGCTTTTATCAATATTTAACAAGTAATTTCTGCATTTATAAGTACACTACAAAGGCTATTTACAGAGGCTTTATACAAATAGGCATGCGTTGAGCCAATATGTACATGGATACACACATATGCTTTAACAAGCAGCAGCAGCTGCTGGGCCATTCTCATTTTGTGCTACCAAATATTGTTCAAAGCCACAGAACTTTCTGTCTTTTCATTCTTGTGGAGATCCCACAGTTTAGCAGTGGTGTTCAAGACATGCAGAATATTTAGATAGAATGGTGCATTCATGACCGTAAGAACGAGATCCAGGGTACAAGTGGCCAAAATGGGTTTCCTTAGGAGTGTGGCTGACGTCTCCCTTAGAGATAGGGTGAGAAGCTCAGTCATCCGTGAGGAACTCGGAGTAGAGCCGCTACTCCTTTGCGTGGAAAGGAGCCAGTTGAGGTGGTTTGGGCATCTGGTAAGGATGCCCCCTGGGCGCCTCCCTAGGGAGGTGTTCCAGGCATGTCCAGCTGAGAGGAGGCCTCTGGAAGACCCAGGACTAGGTGGAGGGATTATATCCCCCCTGGCCTGGGAACGCCTCGGGATCCCCCAGTCGGAGCTGGTTAATGTTAGCCTCGTCCTACCAGACTCTCGTACATTTCATTTGTACAGAGAGTCTGGCCACTCTCCATTGACAAGTGTTAACTTCCTTGAAAGCGGGTACTCTATTGAAGTTTAAAACTATTGGATCTGCCCAGAGCTACTCTGGATCTGCCATAACCAATCGCTAACGTTAGCTAACGCCAACTCCTTCACCACTAACGGAGCGAGCTAGAAAATCAAACTTTTCCCGAACTCCGTGGGGAGGAGGGCCACAACATCATAGCCACCAAGATTGTTCTTACTCGGGCTTAAACTTCTGGACATTCGGCAGCGTTGCCACAACGGACCGAATGGCTTCGCTCGCATCTTTCCCCGCCGCCATTACGGAGCTACATCTCAAACTAGCGCACGACCTATGATCAGTATTGAACACAATGTGTGTATGTTTACCTGATGAGTAACCTGATGGATTGCTTCGCATTTGCTCGGCATATCCATCTGGGAACTTTCCTTTGGAGATTTTTTGGTAAGGGGCGAAAATACTGGTTAGCTGATTGGATAAACCATCTGTCTATCACCACCTATGTGAACCAATCAGATCAACGAAGCTAGCTAAGTTAGTGTAGCTAGCGTTAGTTTGGCTTCAAGGACCTTGCAGTTCTTCTAATGCCATCGTTTAACATACAATTAAGTTAGGTAACGTAGCTAACGTTAACGTTTTTAAACTTACCATTTGTATGTGACATGAATCTCATCAAAGACAATCCCCACCAAGTTTTCATGGTACACTTCTGAAGAAGAGCAAAAACATCTTTTCCTCCGAGAAAAGCCTCCAGTGCCGTTTTTTGCTCTTCTTTCAATGAAGGAATACTTTCTAATTCGGATCAAACTTGCGCGATAGCTATGCTCATCTCATCTGTAGAAGCCGCCATGTTGTTTAGACTGAACAGTCTAAACAACTGTTGCGTCACACCTAAACCCGCCTCAAAACCAACGCTAATTGATCGGTCGTTTGGCAAACGGCTCCAAATTTTCTCTATCTCAAGATGCCAGACTGATCTGCGAGTGGAAAACTGGAGCTCGCGAGATCAGGACGGTCTCACGAGGCTACCTGATGAGCAGGTGGCACCGGAAAGGCAAAAGAGTTTAAGATTAACAACATTGTGTACATGGTACATCCAAAAATTTGCTATTATGAAAAAAGTGTTTGCCATTGGATGCAAATGCTTCATTTTGAAGGAGATATGAGGCATTTTGTGTGCAGTGTGGGAATTGTAGAGTTTAGAAAAAAGGAGACCGTTTTGAAAACGTGTGTAAGCAGTTGTAAAAAACTGTAGTTTAGTAAGTCTTCACTTAAAGCCATGCTCTCTTTTGATAAACTGTATATTAATTATATTTCTTATGTGCATTATATTTACAATAAAAATGTAATTAAACCAAACTGAAGATCAGTCTCCTCTCTGTGTCTTCTATCCAATGAGAATAGAATAGAATGACATGAATAAAAAAAAATAAAAAAAAGTCTCCTATAAAATTACTGTTTTTCATTTTTACAATGAAGTTGTTCTGCATACTTCAACTGTTACTGGAGTTTTTCCTCTTAAGAGTTTTTCTCTTCTGCGTGCATCTTGGAAGTAGGTGAAGTCCCTACTCTGCTTATTTTTTGATCTGTTGTGGTTTTGGTGTATCAGCCGCAATAATGCATTTGTCCACAGTACCTGTTGTTCACTTAGCCTTTTAGTTGTGGCATTACTCCTGTCATTTATCACAAATGCAAATCTACAAACCTTAATATAGCATTTTTTAGTGCCTTGCTTGTGTAAACCAATAATGTCTGTTAGAAACAGATTTGCCCTGTTAAATTTATATTTAAAACTTTTGAATTTAAAATTACGTCCTCCTATGCCCTACAGTGCTCTGCTACGCTCTGGTTTGTTTTCAACCAACTTCAGATAAAAAAAAAAATATATATGTTCTACTTTCTTCAGCAGCTGGTGACTGACTTGCAGAGCTACCGAGTTGGCAATGGCTCTCTGTGGTTTCACCACTGCAAGTGGCACTTTTCAAAGCATGCAGTAATTTCAACTGTTGTTAATAAAAGAATGATATATTAGTGATGCTTTAGTCTATATCCTTGACGTTCCACTTCCAGGATTGCTCCAGTGCCGCAGGAAATTCCACCGGATGCATGTATTTTCCATTTCCTTCCGCTTTCTTTGTGTTGGAATTTTAAACTCCGGTGGATTTATGAGGACTATGGTGAACTGCTCCTCAGACCTCGGCAGGGTAAATTGAGACAGCTGGCTAGACTATCTGTACAATCTGAGTTTTCTCTTGCACGACTATTTTGAGGCGGATCTGTGAAGAGTTTAGCACCTCCCATGACGATTCTGATTGGTTTAAAGAAATGTCATTAAACCAGAGCACACTTTCCTCCCATGCCCGAATGCTATGTGGAGTAGCGAGACCCTCCTTCAGTGCGCTTTGGAGGAGGGTCTGGCAAAGCGAGACTAGTGATGCTTTAACCTTTCTATTCCATTTGGTATTCAAAAGCAGTCAAGTAAGTGAGGGCGTTTTCACACCTGTAGTTCGTTTGCTTTGGTCTGAATCAGTTGGTGAGTTAGTAAACTTGGAGCGATTTGCCCTCGGTCGGTTTGGTTTGGTTTGGTTTCACACCTGGAAAAATACAAGCGTACAAAAATGCGTCATTACAAATCAGGCAAGAACGTCCAGCCCTCTTATTGGTTATCTTATCTTATCTTATTGGTCCTGTGTTCTGGTCTAGTGGTCAAACCAGCTCACATCAGACATTGTTTCGCAAGAGACGTTACTACATCTGCTCTGGTCACCGAGACTTCGCTCTGCTCTGCCGGCGTCTGTCTCCAATTTTAGCGGCACGGAGATACGAGTGACGGACGGCAAGCTTGACTGTAGTCTATTTCTGTGATAGAAACACTGCAAGCTGCTACAGTTTGCTGCTATGCTGCATCGCAGATTGCTAAACACACCTGACTACAGGAGACTTGTGCAACAGTGGAGCTTGTATAGCATATAGTTGGTGCGGTTCGAGTACGGATCACGTTCTCACCACAAACGAACCGCTCCAGAGTTCGATTGAAAGTGTACCGAGACCACCTCATCAAGCAGGTCTCAGTACGCTTGTTTGGTCCGTTTTTAGTGAGCACCAGAGTTCGAATGCCCGGTTCTCACCTGCCCAAACGAACCGCACCAGCGGGGCAAACAAACTCTAGTTCGATTCAACCGAACTAAAGGCTGTCGGTGTGAAAACGCCCTGAGTTTGTGGGAATGCAACAAAAATCCACTGTCATGTTTTTCTGCATAAGTGGACGAGAACCCTGGAACTTTTGGGAGTGAGAACCCTGAAACGTTTGAGAGTGACAACCCTGGAACATTTGGGAGTGACAACCCTGGAACTGTTGGGAGTGACAACCCTGGAATGTTTGGGTGTGACAACCCTGGAACATGTGGGAGTGGACTATAATTTGGACTTGACTAGATAGATAATATGATGGACAATGGCCACATGTCTAAACTGGGACCAATGGCCATGGGACTGACTCATCTACTTTCCTATTGTTTTCACCATTAATATGGGCTATGGTGCAAATGCAGTGCCCTATTTTGTTTCGTTACAAATGTCACATTTTCCTTTACATTCTTTTACTTTACCGGTCTCGTAGCACTACTGTCTGTTCATTGTTTGTTTAAGGGCGCTTTTACACCTGCCTCGTTTAGTTTGGTTGACTCACACTAGAGTTTGTTTTCCCCCTTGGTGCGGTTTGTTTGGGCAGGTGAGAACGCGGGAATCGCACTCGGATGCGCACCAAAAGCAGACCAAACAAGTGTACCGAGACCACCTCATCAAGCAGGTCTCGGTATGCTTGTTTTGTCTGCATTTGGTGCGCACCCGAGTGCGATTCCCTTTCAAACAAACTCTGGAGAGGTTTGTTCGTGGTGAGGACGTGATCCTACCTCGAACCGCACCAACCATGTTTACTGTTTAGCACTGTGGCCTCACAGCAAGAAGGTTCTGTGTTCAAATCCAGGTCGTTCCGGGCCTTTCTGTGTGGAGTTTGTATGTTCTCCCCATGTTTGCGTGGGTTTCCTCACCATCAAAAAATATGTACTAGGTTCTCCAGTTAGTGCCTTGATAAGGCACTGGCTCAGATCTGGAGTTGGTCCCCAGACGCTGTAAATGGCTGCACACTGCTCCCTTGAGGGATGGGTTAAATGCAGAGAATGAATTTCGCTACATATATGTGTATGTGACAATAAAGTACATTTACCTTTACCTTAGTCAGGTGTGTTTTGCAATCTTGGATGCGGCAGAGCAGCAAAATGTAGCAGCTTGCAGTGTTTCTCCTTAACAGAAATAGACTGCAGTCAAGCTCGCTGTCTGTCACTCGACTCTCCGTGGTCAAACCAGCCGCCGCTAAAGTTGGAGCCAGACACCGGCAGAGCAGAGTGAAGTCTACGTCTGCTCGCGAAACAATGTGCGATTATTTAAATGAAATGAGCCGGTTTGACCATGGAGTTGCAAAAAATATACACTAGTCCACACAGGACCTTCTTCACGTATTTACTTTCTTGCCTCCGCCCCAGATCCAACCAACAATAGGAGTGACCGTCCTTGCGTGATTTGTAATGACTCATTTTGGTACTCTTGTATTATTCCAGGTGTGAAACGGAACACAACCAAGGGGCTCCAAGTTTACAAACTCACCAAGTGATTTGGACCAAAGCAAACGAACAACATTGCCATCCATAAGGCCTTGCTGCTAGCATTGTTAACAATAGCCTATACCAAACAATGAGATGAGGCCACTGTCGAGCTACTGATAAACTGAATAGACATGTCTCTGGAACAGGAACTCCGAGGTTAATTGTAAAGACTCTCTTGTCTCACAGCAAACAATAGAAAGTTACCAACGTAATTTAAATGAAAAGAAAACAGAAAAGTTTAGCAATTTTAGAAAGAAAAGTTATCTTATTTCCAGTGTTGCTAATAAAATGTGCTACCTTTGCTCGCTGTTTTCGTCTCCCTGTTGCTGTCTATGTATATTTAAGTCTCTGCTGTGTTCGTCTTGATGTAATGTAAAGTCCAAGTGCTTGGAAGCACCAAGTAAGTGGATGAAAAGCATAATCAGTACGAACTGCTATTTCCAACAGCAATATTACATCTTTAAACTCAACTAAACAGTTCTTGTTTAGAAACTGTTTATAAAGTACATGATGATGTATCCCACAACTACAATATGTGGGATTGTGTACTAGTGAACGCTGTTTTTAATCTGCAATTACCAGCAGAAGAAGAGAGTGTTCCACCCCCCCATCTGTGATGTCACACAGATGTATGCAGAAGCTCCACAGAGACTGAAGGAGGGAACATGAAGTAGATGAGTGTGACAGTGCAGCTAGGGAAGGTGACTTTCCTGAGGATGTGGACACGCAGTTTTTGAATGACTGCTTTTTTTCTTCTGCTTATTACATTTTTTAAAGGCAAACAGAACATAGTCTATATCCACAATGATCCACTTCCAGGATTGCTCCGGTGCCGCAGGAAATTCCGCCAGATGTCACTCTTTTTGGCCGGATGTCCGTTATGAGGACTTATGGTTAACTTCTCCTCAGATCTCTGCAGGGTAAATCCAGACAGCTAGCTAGACTATCTGTCCAATCTGAGTTTTCTGTTGCACGATTAAAACAACTTTTGAACATACACATGTACCACCCAAACAAGTTCCTTCCTGAGGCTATTTTGTAGAGGCACCATTGCTCCATAAGGTGCTTAGCGCCATCCAAGACGATTGTGATTGGTTTAAAGAAATGCCAATAAACTACAGCATGTTTTTCCTCCCCCGCAGTACTGTGGAGGAAGTTCTAGCAATGTGAGACTAAACAGAACATAATAATCAGTCCCAAACTTTGGTCCAGACTGAAGATTCTCAACTCCTGAATGTATTGGTGTGATATTTGGTACACATATTCATGTTCTCCTCTAAGAACTTGAAAACCTCTTAACTTTTCTTCAAGCGCCAGCATCAACATTTTAATTTCTCCAGTACTTATTTATGACTAAATAACTGCAAAACTAGCTTTTAAACAACGTGTAAACCAGCACTGGACATTACAAACCTTCACTTAAGTGCATTCGAAAGGAATCTTCTTAAGCAGCATCAGGGGCAATTGCAGGGGGGGGGGGGCAGAACAACAAAATGTACTTTTGCTAAATATAACACATCACATTCATTATTAATTTCACTTTTTTTTTTATTTTCAACAAATTGTGTATCCAAATACAGTAAACATTTTCTATAGGCTCTTAAAGGGTAACTACTGTTTTTTTCCAACCTGGGCCCCATTTCCCCATGCATTTGTGTCTAATAGGCTGATGTGACCAAAAATGAAGTATTGAGTGAGATCTCAATGACGGGCCGGCGCGAACCGAGCTACAATGTAACCTAATGGGGCAATTGTGGAACCATGTTTTTTGTCCAATAAAAGTGACTTTTTTTTTTTTTTTGGTACTGACAGGCTCAGATTTTTACTAAAAGTCTCTGACAACATTATCCATCTCAGGATGTGACTTTTAGTCCGAGGACAGCGGTGTGGAGCGAGGAACGCGAGACGAGAAAAAGGCATTCAGGTATAGTCTGTTGTTTCGTAGTAGGCTACAAAAGATTTTCAATGTAATGGCTCAACATTTAAATAATTTCGACAGTGTGGATGAGGTCGTTATAATTGGATAGCCGCCCTGATTCATTTGAGCCAGAGTATAGAGTATGGATAAAGTATACGGATAAAGAGCGGGCGAGGGGAGAGGGAGAGAGAGAGAGGCTGCAGCTGCGTGCACTGCTTCACCCTCCAACTCCCGCTGCCTCTCGTTCTCTCGTTGAAATCTTCCCGTCGACCATGCAACTTTTGGGCATTTCATGGCCTTTATTTCTACAGGACAGCTGAAGACATGAAAGGAGAGAGAGTGAGGGGGAAGACTTGCAGCAAAGGGCCGCAGGGCAGAGTCGAACCTGTGGCCACTGCTTTGAGGAGTAAACCTCTATATATGGGCCCCTGCTCTACCAGGTGAGCTACCCAGACGCCCTGGGTTAATTTTGTTTTGATTAAAACTTTTCTCGCTTTTCTCAACATTTTTGTCACTTTTTACCAAGTTTTTTTTCACTTTTTCCGATATTTGCTGATTTTTTTTCCTGCGTTTTTCTGTTAACGTTTTTTTTTTCTTTTTTCCCAATATTTTTGAAGCTTTTTCCAACATTTTTGTTGCCTTTTTTCAACGTTCTTTTATCAATTATTTTCTTCAAATGCTATGAAATTGAATAAAACTGAAAGTAGTGAAATGATTAATTTGGTTAAAAGAAACCCAAATTTTTGATACAGAAACTTTTTTGAAAATTGGTCAAATCTTAAATGAAAAGCTTAATGTTAAATCGAAATGTAAAAGGTTAATCGTAAAATGTCAATGTCAAATGTAAAACATAAAATTCAAAAGATAAAAAATAAAATAAAATAAAAAATATTTTTCCATTTGAGATTTTAATTTAAGTATTTCCATTTAAGCTTTTACATTTCACATTTAATTATGGCATGATTTTTCCTAGTAGCGTAGTAAAATAATACTATTTTTAATTAAAATAATACTATTTTTAATTTGATCTTGCTTCGTTTTCTCTTTGGACTTTCAATTTGAATTATGAATAAATATTCCCTCCATACATCTGTCTAATAGACACAAATGCGTGGGGAACTGGGGCCCAGGTTTGAAAAAAAACGGTAGTTACCCTTTAAGGCAAAAATTTGGATAGTCATCATGGAAACATGAATTGGTCATGTGACAAGGGCTGGGAAGATTTTTTTTCACAGAACCGTATACAAATAAGGTGCAATACACGTCCAATAAACATGCCTCAAACTTCAACAAAGAAAACCTTGCTGTACACAGTTTTCAGATAATAGGAAACCGAATAAAATAAAGTGCAATAAACAATTTATTTCTTACAGCAGCAAGTGCTCTACAGCGAGGTCAATACTACTTCTAAACTGGCCTCAAAATTTAAACAAAGTACACATTGTCATACACTGTGTGTTTAAAGTATATATCCGTTTATGCAATGGAAAGGCAGCGATTGGCAGAACAGGCAGACAGGCAATGTTTCTATTAACTTGAAACAGAATTATAATGATGGACCGGCTGATATCCAACTTAATAATATAATGTTTAGTTTAGTTTATTGGTTTACATATATGCAAATATTACAGATTAATATACACATAATCAATAAAAGATGTGATGGAGAGATGCAAAAAACCTCAGAGGGGACTAATTTGGGCACTCTCAATGTATACAGTAATCCAATTAAAATAGAAAGAAACTAAAATACTGAAGAGAAATGAAGAGAGAGAGAGAAAGAGAGAGAGAGAGAGAGAGAGAGAGAGAGAGAGAGAGAGAGAGAGAGAGAGAGAAAAGCATAAACTAAAATGACACACAATATCAAATCAACAGCATAAATATGAAAGGTAAAGTGATATTAGGAGTTACATGGGTTGTTTACAAAGACATTCCATAGGGATAACACTGCACTGACAAAAAGAAACCTTTAACAGCTTTCTTAAACTGTTTTTTCTTAACAGATAGGAGGCCTTAGTTTGTAGTTATATTTCCAGTGATATGATTATGAAATTGGTAACAGTGAAAAAAAGGAGTTCTTTATAGAATGAAAGAAGTATCTTATTCAGAGATCTGTATACAAATGAAGCAATCTGTAGCTGATTGACTTGATAAACAGTAAAGATGCCAGAAACAGAACTTGAGAAGTATGATTTTTGTGCACACAGTAGATGATTCATAATGCCCTTTTCTGAAGATGAAAAGGTAAAGGTCAACTATACAGCTTTACTGACTGGGACAACTTCTTGTACAGTTATGGTTCCTAGATAATGAGGTGATTTTAACTGTGTCACACTAGGGGTGCATGATATATCGACTCAAGATCGTTATCGTGATATATATATATATATATATATAAAGTGTCGCGATAAGTATGCAATATTTTGTTTATATTGTGGAGTGCTGCGTCCCGTCTGTTGGCTGTGTGGCTTAGTTGTGTTCGATTTAGATCCCGCTTGAAACGCTATAATGATCATCATTTCATTGGCCGGTTACCGTGCCACTTGCACATGTTAGTACACGTCAGCGGAGTGACAGTGTAAGTGATCTATGTACTGAATTGGGTCCAGTAGAAAGAGCAACGAGCCGGAACCGTGCCATCATGGTCCAAATACAGGTCCTCACCACTCTGGGGGCAACCGGGTGTTTGCAGAGGGAAATGGCAGACAGCTAAGTGTTTTATGTAAATATTATATATAATCTTCAACTTTATCGCTAAGGCTTGTTTGGATATAATATATAGTTCTGTTAAATCTTATCATATAGGTCTGGTATATCGAAGCTGTTTCCGAGTGCCGTAATGCCTGCCGTTTTGGACGGTATTATTAATATAGGTAGTCTATATATCAGGTTTCCCTACATTGTGCGAGAACAGGCCGAAATTATAATTCAGTTTGCAGCAATTCCTGAACGTCTCAGAAGTTTTTTGCTTTCCCCCGCCAGTCATCATGATTCGGCATAAAGAACTGCCAGGCCATTAACATACTGATCAGCATTCACAAGGTGCTTTGCATTGACTATTTATGGTTAAAAATAGGCGTGTACAGGGTGGGATAAGAGGCGGATTCACGTACGCACACTTGTGGGAAATCTGTGATTTATAAAGGGAACATTGCTTACAGATGTGCGTACGCATGGTTTTATAAATCAGATTTTTTTTACAGGTACACTTTTAGTAAGAATCCTACGCACAGTTTTATAAATGAGACCCCAGTTCTGTAGACACGGTCGTTATTTATTTATTCATGTTGTGCCAGTCCAATATGACTGTCAGTTGAAATTAACCTTGTGTTGTTATGATCTATTTATATGCATTTTCCCATAACTTTTGTAATTTTACATATGTTTAAAAATATCAATTAATATCTATATTGCAATATTCATAATCAATATCGTAAAATCACATTTCGTCAACCCTATGCTACACACACACACACACACACACACACACACACACACACACACACACACACACACACACACACACACAACCTCACAGACATTGTTCAAACTTGGAGGGCTGTTTGGTGGAGGAGTGGGACCTCTTGTGGTTCTTCAATAGAGGTGCAGTGCAATTTGTCCCTCTGCAATGTACTGTAACTAAAGTCACTGATCCATGGGCACCCGAATTACAAACTGCTGACGTCATCAAATTAACACACACACACACACACACACACACACACACACACACACACACACACACACACACACACACACACACACACACACACACACACAAAAACACCTCATCCTTACTGCAGTGTGCACTCTAAACACATGATTTCATAACCACAAATCCTTATCTACTCTACTCTCTCTCGCTCTCTCTTTCTCTCTCTCTCACACACACACACACACACACACACACACACACACACACACACACACACACACACACACACACACACACACACACACAGCAGTACTCTCTCACAAACATGTGCACACAGTATGTTCTCTCTTTCTTAAATGGACAAAATGGACACATATTGCTCTGATACAGATAATTGCAGTGAAAGGACCTGCTGACACAATACAACACATAAGGTAAATAAGTAGAGAAAAATATACAGGTCAGCAGATGTTCTGAAGTTTAGAGAGCTGCAGCAGAGATGCAGTGTGGGCAAAAATACACAAAGAACTAATGGTACCGGGGATTGTTTCTACTCACAACAGCTGCAGCACTGTGATAAACTGGATTAGAAGGACACCAAACGAGAAGAGTTCTCTTGGTTGGGAAGTATTTTGCAACTGGATGGCTTTTTGAACCATGAAACTTGCTTACAAACAAATCTGTTTGTCACAGTGGCCTCTATCTATCTATCTATCTATCTATCTATCTATCTATCTATCTATCTATCTATCTATCTATCTATCTATCTATCTATCTATCTTTCTATGAGGGTGGAAGAGAATAGTTTGGCAGCTATACACATTACTTTGGACGAGCAGGGTTCTATTTTTTCTGTGGAATATAAGAAAGCATCTTTAGTTGATCTGCTTGGTAGCTTATGCCCTTTCTAGCTCATCAAATGTACTTGCTCGGACATAGCCATAGGCCTAACCCCATGGACATTTTTACACAAAAAGTTGGACAGTCAATATTTCTGGGGAGGAAAGACAGTGCTTCAGCTTTAGTTGTTCCTTTGCGGCAAAGCAACCAGTTAGCTGTTCTCTTACTGTTTTATTTCTATTGATAGGGAGAAGGCATTTGCGCCTCCATATATGTGAGGATTTTTCTGCATTGAGTACTTTTTATCCTTTAAGTACATTTTGCTGATGATACTTACATACATACTTTTACTTGTAATAAACTATTTTACAGTGGTGGTAAAGGATCTGGATACTCCTTCCACCACTACTTTATTAAAATCAATAATCCCATTTCCCTCAAAAATGTGTAGCGATGGTATAGCCTAATAATATTAATAAAACAAGAAAAAAAACAAGTCAGATGTCCTCATCTGTATGCCCCAAAAACAATAATAGTTTATGTGAACTACAAACAGTGGAAGAATTTCCAACACTTGTACTATTTCTTGTGCTAATGATAACAAACAGGGGGTGAATTTATGGATGATGATGATGATGATGATGATGACGAAGATGATGATGATGATGATGATGATGTGAATGCAAATGACCAAAAGGCTGCTGGGGGATAAGTTGTGATTTGTAAAAGTATAACTAGGGGAGACGTGCAAATGTTTGCTGTATTGTATTACACAATATTTATTAATATTTTATATATATATATATATATATATATATATATATATATATATATATATATATATATATATATATATATATATACACTATGTTTATTTAGCACTGTAGCTGATCTATGTAGCTGAAGTATTCTACCTGAGCTGTAGGCCTACCTATTTGACGGGGAAGGTGCCTGATCTGGCGGATCTATTTCTATGAGGAGAGAACAGGAGGAGGCTTCTCTAGCTGACGTGAGTCTATGGAGGGGGGTTCCACACGTGACTGACTTGGTGCTCCTCTATAGAAGACTGAACGGAGGTAAAGAACGACAGACAGAGATATCCCACAGCAAGAGAGAGGAGAATCAGCCTTTGGTCTCATAGCCTCATCACCCGGAAAGAAGCATATTCTCGGATCATTATTTACCATTATCTTTTCTGCATTTTGTTTATTTCTTTTTCTTTTTTTTTTTATAGACAAATACCCAGCACCGATATTGTAATCTTTTCATCATCAGCCTGCATCCCTCATCATCTCCAGCGGTTCTGTGTTTCTAATCCTGCCTGCCCGGTGTGTTGGATGTGTCGGCCGAGTGCAGCGGTGCTCGCGGTGCTCACCGCCTGTCTCTGCGGCGCGAGCGTGTGCGCGGCGGCAGGGAGAAGCCAGCAGCTCAATTACCGACCGGTCATAGGTAAGAAAGATTCAGCCGCATGGACGGCGATTCAAAACGTTTCTGACTGTCCCTCTCCGCGCAGAGACAGACTGTAGGATTATAGCTCCTACGTCATTCGAATCGAGAATGTTCGAGAAAAAGGTGCGTGTATAAAATAGCCTACCAGAAGCCAATTCTGTATATTTCTGGAGGTGCTTATCTTATATCTAGCCTATATGTAGGCTAGCCTAGGCTATGTGTCGCACATACAAAGATAACCTAGTACACTTCATACAATCTAATCCAATTTCCCTCCACAAAGTGTAGCGTTACTGTTATAGCGTAATAATAATAATAATAATAATAATAATAATAATAATAATAATAATAATAATAATAACAATAATAAAACTAAAAAACAAAGTCAGATGTCCTGTGCCCCAACAATAACAGTTTATGTGAACTACAAATAGTGGTGGAATGATAATAAGTACATTTACTTAAGTACGCCTACTGTATTTAAGTACAAATGTCAGATACTTGTGCTTTAAGTGAGTCTTTTGTGCCCCTTTCTACTTCTACTCCGCTACATTTCAGAGATAGATATTATACTTTTTACTCCACTACATTCATCTGACAGCTTTAGTTACTAATTACTTTACAAATTAAGATGTTTGCACACAAAACACTTGTAGTTTATAAAATCTGATGTTTTATTATAAATTAAATTACCCAACAGTATAAAGGCTTACAAATCCAGCTGAAATGATTAGCTGATTAATCACTTAGTTAATGACCCAACTGTTTGGATTATTTCCAGTTTCTAAAATGTGAGGATTTTTCTGCATTGAGTACTTTTACTTTTAATACTTTAAGTACATGTTCCTACTGATACTTACATACTTTTACTTAAGTAACATTTTCAGTGCAGGACTTTTACTTGTAACAGAGTATTTTTACAGTGTGGTATCAGTACTTTTACTTAAGTAAAGGATCTGAATACTTCTTCCACCACTGGCTCTTTCCCTTGTGTTTGTCTCATAATGATTATAGGGTGACGTGCAAATGTTTGCTGTATTGTATTACACAATATGTATCAGGTCTTACAGTCAATCTCTCATTTTTGATTAATATTTGTCATATACTACTAAAATATAGTGTAGTTCCCTGAACAGTGGAACAGAGGCCCTCTTAGAGTTTTGAGAAGTTGTCAATAATTGTTTTGCAGCAAATTCATTGGGGTATGTATTTGCCCAAACAATATGACCATAGATCACATTTATCAGGGATAAATCATGTAATAATATACAGTTAACAAACAAGAGGCATTTGTAAACTGCATAGTTTGCAAGAACATTAAAACATAAAAGTTAGCCTAGTAATTTGCTCTATTTACACAACGATAGTCCAGTTTTCTGTTTCTTGATTTTCCACATTGTTTAGTGGGACTTCCTTTATAGAAATCCTGCTAGAAAATTACTAAAACAGCACTTTGTTTCCTGCCTACATGCCCTGTGAAACAGTGATCCCTATGTGGCTCCCAGCAGTATCAGTCATGGTGCCTAGATTGGTTTCATGTGGGCGGAGCCTGTGTCAATTAAAGGGAGGTCACTATAGCTTAACTGTATTACAATGATGTTGTTTACAATAACACAATGAATGTATTTGATGTAACCAAGGGTGTAACTTTGGGTTGAGAAGTGGGGGTGGACACAAAACAGGGTGTCTGGGGGTCCTCCGCCAGAAAAAACGTTTCTATCGTTTGAATCCCATTTCTACATACATGTATAGACACTATGGTTATACAAAATCCAGGAAATTATTAAGCTGACCATAATAATAAATGATGCCAGAAAGAATAGTACTTAACTATAAGAGACTATAAGGAAAATATGTCTTACTTTCTTTATTGTTTAAAATAGGGGCCAATCACAGAGACTTATAGGCTAAATAAAGTATCAAACAAATTTAAAAGTGTGTGTGTGTGTGTGTGTGTGGAAGCGGGGGGGGGGGGGAACCACTATTTGTAATCAAAAATTTTCATGGACCACCTCATAATAGCCTACACATAATAAAATATGTCTACACACAGTCCTACCTGAATTAATCCGCACCTCTTAATAGCCCTACTAGCACTAAAACTATAACTGGTCATCGCATCAGTACAGCCTTGTTAAAAGAAAAGTTTAAAGAAAAGAGAGTTTACAGCACACAACGGCTGCCACATATTTAATTTATTTATTTATTTAAGCGCCCATAATCAGGTTCATTTGAACAACAGGCTTATTTCCATAGCAAAGGAAGTTTAAAATCTATACAGTAATAAGAACACTTGGATATAGTCAACATTTCAAAACCTTTGGCGATTTTAGGGGATTATTAATCTTCAGAGTTTTACAAATCCTCAAAAAGTAGGCTATGTGAAATTGTCCACTTAACAGCACATCCGCAAAACATTTCAGAAACGCGAGATCAAGAAACTAACTGGAAATTAAAATAATACGCCTTATTCATTAGGGCCCGAGCGCCAGTGGCGCTAGACTCAATTTGCCTCTAGTCTTAATGAGTTCTCTATTTACGTTGCTGTCACTTTAAGGCTCTCAGCTGGTAACCGCTATGTCACGTGAGCCGTAGTTGGGAAGGAAACGAACGCTACAAACAAACGATTTAGTGATTTATGATTGTAGTGTAGCAAGCCAACTAGAGTTACATTTGCCTACATTTATACCTAGAGTAGCATCGTTGGTATGTATTCATTCACTGTTTTTAAATAATTACATAGGTTCATAGATCATTAGTTTGATGTCAGTGTTATTTTGTGTTAAGTTTATCTCAGAAATGTCCGTGATTGCTGGCGTTGGTGCTGTGACTAACGTTGCATGGTTACTAGGCAACTATAAGTCATAGGACAGGCTACACTTGTATGAATGAGTATGAATGAACGTAATATTGTTTACATGTAAAAATGTCTTTGTACAGCATAATCACATTCACTATCAGTTTAATAGTCATGAATTATATGGTGTAACGGTAGAAAGGAAATATTTGAATTGATGAAATTACATTCTGAACATTAGGCTATATTGTATGTTAAAAGCTAGCATAGAATTGATTAGTCTGTCTTTGTATGTTACAGTTACACATCATGGTTAATATTGGCCACTTGGGAGATTTGGTCTCCTTGTGCATAATTCCTTCACCTGTTAAATCTCGGTTGACAGAAAACTGCCTTGAACCTTATTTTTGATCTATCGAAGCTACAAAATGGCTTTACCGATAAGAATCAGAGAACTATGACAGGATGTTGTTGTGTTGAGCAAACCTGCTACTGTCATTGTGGTTAGAACTCAGACATGGTTTCTGTGGTGATGAGTAGAGTAGGAAGTGTATTAACATTGAATTGCATTATCATACCATTTAGTTTGTCACCCCATTGAGGTGGCCTGTTTGTTTGGCAGCACAGTATCAAAAGAGAAAAAGAAAAAGAAATCCCCCCACAACTTTTGAAGCAAATTAAAAGTTTGTAAACTTCTTGACATCAGGTTTGCATGATGTCGTAACCTAATATAAAGCATTATATAGTTTCAATTTTATGATACATTTTGTGATACATCACACAAGATCTTGCACAACTTTTTAGTTTGTGTTAAGCCTGGTTCACACGGGACGATTTGAAAATTGTCGGCCGATTTGAAAATTGTCGGCCGATTTTCCAATCCTGAGAGACCCCACACACGGCGATAAAAAATCACGGGTCTAACAGTTTTGGTCGTACAGTGTGTGGTGCGCAGCACACGGCAAAATTAACACATCACACACGAACCGATTTGACTCCCGAACATTCCCAGGTCAGACGGGAAATCTGGCAAAATCCCTCGAGATCAAACGTGACTTCAGAGTAAACAATCATGGCGGACGAAGAGGATGCAGTGGCGATAATTTGTAGTTTGTTTTTAACCGAAAAAAAAAGTTATCAAAAGAAAAGGCGATGGTCAAAGAAGTGGAGACAACGCGAGCATGGACTATACTTGCTATACTTATCTCCGACGTCCACCGGACTTTCTGGTGCGCCATGCCGCCGGCTGTTTTGATTTTGTTTCCCGGTGCTTTCCTCGCCGCCTCCTCACCTCGCTTTCTAATTGGCTACATGCCGCAGTCCACAGGCTGCGTGCTCGTTTGTCCCCGGGGGACACCACACACAAGGAGAAATCGGGCCAAAACAATCCAACATGTTGGATATCCCCAATTTGAGATCGGAGCGGTCCCGACGTCCTTCCGAGCAGACGAGAGCAGTCTTAACACACCACACAAGGCAGGAATATCTGATCAGATTATTTTACGATAATCGGAGCATCCTTAAGATTGTCGGAAGGGGTGAATCGGGGCTAAAATCGGCCTAATTATCCTGCCGTGTGAACCAGGCTTAAGGACATCATCAAACAAGCTAAGTTAAGCACTGTAATTCGTAAGTATTCCAAATTTTTTTTGCTGTATGCACCGCATTGACAGCTGATGTGTAAGAACGTGGCTGGCTGCATAGTGGTCGGGGAGGATGGTTTGGCGTTAAAACACAGGACTTTAAAGCCGGGAGCGGAGTTCGCTTCCCGGGGGAAACTAAAGAGTTTCACCCAGGAAACGTGTGTTCCTTAGGAGTCTTTTTCCTAATCTTAACTAGTTGTTTTGGTGCCTAATCTTAACTTTCGTCGCAGCAAAATGCTCATATTTAGTGGACTATTTAACCGTAATCTCCGCCAAAACGAGCGGCAGCTCGCGTTGCTCTGTACCCGGCTAAAAGTCACCAATTTTTTGGCTAAACATATCTACTAACTGCCGCTGATACGACCGAGCTGTGACCGAGGTCCATAGCCCGATGTCACAAAGCTCTGTAGCGGCTTTAACAACTAGCAACTGCCGCTCGGCGTCATGGAGCTCGTAGCCAGTCGGCGTCACGTGACCAGCCAGCGGTTTCCTAATTTCGTAGGACATCATACGTTTTGGTGTGCATATATTTTCGTACCATATCATACGGACACACATATCATACGTTGCACATATCATACGTTGCACATTTCATTGTTTTTGTTTTCATACTTTTTATATACTGTATATTAATAGATGTATTCAAATGTTTGACTTTTCTCCAGCTTTTTGGCTTGTGAAAACCTTGTTTTTGGCTGTATGTCTATTTCTGTATAAGTAGTGTACATTATTTAAAGCAACGGAAAAACGGAGTCAAAGTCCAGGTATGTGTACACATACTTGGCCAATAAAGGTGATTCTGATTCAGATTGCAACCAAAACTCGGGTATTGTATATTGTATATTTGAAGCAGGGATTTTGGACCCAGTACTTGGTATTCTATATTACCCATCTGCCGTGCTTTGTTCATTTCATTCCATTTTCACTCACAGCCTTGTTTTGGTGGCTGCGAGTAAAATAAAGGGCTGTGGATGGAAACACCTGTTGCCGTTGCTTTGTCATATCAGAATCTGAAGAATCTGGGTTATTGCCAAATATTTTCACATACAACGAATTTGCAACCATCTGGACATTGTAATGAAGGGGCGTTGTTGGGATTTAGTGCATATATTTTGCTAATAGAGTTTTTGGTGTTCCTTGATAAATATGAATTTTGATACAGTGTTCCGGAGACCTTTGCGGAAAAACCGAAAGGAAACATAGAGAGAGACGCCAGAATGAACAAGTTAATACCTGTAGGGATTTGATCTCTTCAAGAGTGCATCCGTATGGACATTTTCCTTGTCAAAAAACACTTTGGTTCCCTGTTGCTTTTTAATCTTATCTATGTGGTCAGGATTTCTCTGCCATGCAGCATCAACTTTTCCATGCATAAATCTATAGTTAAACTGTATAATGTCATCTGTCTTGTGTTGCTCCCTAGGTGTGTTGGCACAGGAAAATCTTCCAGGAGACCAGTTTGCCCGTGGCTCCTCGTACATCGCTGCCTCCTATGTCAAATACTTGGAAGGAGCCGGAGCTAGGGTCGTACCCATAAGGTATAAATATGATATCATCTCATACCTGTCAGCCTGGATTTATCTGTTATACAGGGCCCTGGGGAAACATTTTGCCGTAGGATACTGAATGAATGAATTTAGGAATTCAATTTTGAAGAAGTTGCCAAACGATGATGGTTCAAGAAAAAGACAAGAACACACATATCTGATTAATATTTATGTCATACACTGAAAGAAAGTTTAGTTTCCTGAACAGTGGAACAGAGGCCGTGTTAGAGTTGGACAAACATGACAATCCTACAAATTGTTTTTGTTGGAACGGTATGTATTTGCCCAAACAATATGACCATAGATCAACTTTATCTGGAATAAAAAATTACTAAACAAGACACATTCAGGGTTTTTCCTAGCTCAGAATGGGCCTTTGGCGGGACACATATTAAGCGGGGATCTGGGGGTCCTCCCCCAGGAAATTTTGTCGGAGTCGGAGCTCCGTCAGCAGCGGTTTCTCGCTGTGCTGCCGGTCCCCCGGTACTCCGCTACATTTCAGAGAGAAATATTATACTTTTTACTCCACTACATTCATCTGACAGCTTTAGTTACTAATTACTTTACAAATGAAGACGTTTGCACACAAAACACTTGAAGTTTATAAAATCTGATGTTTTATTATAAATTAAATTACCCAACAGTATAAAGGCTTACAAATCCAACTGAAATGATTAGCTTATCAATCACTCAGTTAATGTGACGATTTTTCTGCATTGAGTACTTTTACTTTTAATACTTTAAGTACATGTTCCTGCTGATACTTACATACTTTTACTTAATTAACATTTTCAATGCCGGACTTTTACTTGTAATAGAGTATTTTTACAGTGTGGTATCAGTACTTTTACTTAAGTAAAGGATCTGAATACTTCTTCCACCACTGGCTCTTTCCCTTGTGTTTGTCTCATAATGATTATAGGGTGACGTGCAAATGTTTGCTGTATTGTATTACACAATATGTATCAGGTCTTACAGTCAATCTCTCATTTTTGATTAATATTTGTCATATACTACTAAAATATAGTGTAGTTCCCTGAACAGTGGAACAGAGGCCCTCTTAGAGTTTTGAGAAGCTGTCAATAATTGTTTTGCAGCAAATTCAGGGTATGGGGTATGTATTTGCACAAACAATATAACCATAGATCACATTTATCAGGGATACATCATGGAGTAATATACAGTTCAAAAACACAAGACACTTAAAAAACTTAGTAGTTTGCAAGAGCATAAAAACATAAAATCTGGCATAGCAATTTGCTCTATTTACACACTTTGGCATTTCATTTCCTACCTACCTACATGCCCTGTGAAACAGTGATCCCTATGTGGCTCCCAGCAGTATCAGTTATGGTGCCTAGATTGGTTTCATGTGGGCGGAGCCTGTGTCAATTAAAGGGAGGTCACTATAGAGGTAGTTAACTGTATTACAATGATGTTGTTTACAATAACACAATGAATGTATTTCATGTAACCAAGGGTGTAACTTTGGATTGAGAAGTGGGGGTGGACACAAAACAGGGGGTCTGTCTGACCTTTGCGGAAAAACTGCCGCCAGACCCCTGGTGCAGCATTCTCACCGGGAGAGTCCGGTACAGCCTGACTCTGCAAACGGACATCCCATTAGCGCTAGCATCACAGCAGAGCGTTCAGAACCAGCCAAATCAGCTCCAGCCGCGTGTGTAAAATATAGTGGCTGTGGATGAACGGGAGGGTGGCTGCTGAAAATCAGACGCTTTGGCGCTTGTCATTTTCCTATGGCGCTGGCTAAAACCTCTTTGGGGGGCGCCAAAACTTTCTCTATGCAGGAAAATCCAGTTTGCATCAGCGTAGAAACTTAAAGGAACACGCCGACTTATTGGGAATTTAGCTTATTCACCGTAACCCCCAGAGTTAGACAAGTCGATACATAACCTTCTCATCTCCGTGCGTGCTGTAACGCTGTCTGACGGCTCCAGCGGCATCAGGCCAGCACAGTACATGCAGGTGAATGGTTCCAGCAATCCTACTGCTCCCAATAAGTGACAAAATAACACCAACATGTTTCTATTTACATGTTGTGATTTGTATAGTCACAGCGTGTACAAAAAACAACGTAACATGAGACACAGCCATCTTATAACCGTAAAGAAACCAGGAACTATATTCTCAGACAGGTTTGCTGCAAAGCAAATCATTCCGCCCAAGTACTATATTTTTCCGCCTGAGAATATAGTTCCCGGTTTGTTTACGGTTATAAGATGGCTGTGTCTCATGTTACGTTGTTTTTTGTACACGCTGTGACTATACAAATCACAACATGTAAATAGAAACATGTTGGCGTTATTTTGTCACTTATTGGGAGCAGTAAGATTGCTGGAACCATTCACCTGCATGTACTGTGCTGGCCTGATGCCGCTGGAGCCGTCAGACAGCACGCACAGAGATGAGAAGGCTATGTATGGACTTGTCTAACTCTGGGGGTTACGGTGAATAACCTAAATTCTCAATAAGTTGGCGTGTTCCTTTAAAAGCTGCCCCAGTGTGCACCACAGAACTCAACTCTGCTAACACAACAGTAAGTCAGTTTCCTACTTTTTACTTTCCACATTGTTTAGTGGGACTTCTTTTATAGAAATCCTGCTAGAAAATTACTAAAAGAGCATTTTGTTTCCTACCTACATGCCCTGTGAAACTGTGATCCCTATGTGACTCCCAGCAGTATCAGTCATGGTGCCTAGAAGTGGTTTCATGTGGGCGGAGCTTGTGTCAATTAAAGGCACGTCACTCTAATGGTAGTTAACTGTATTACAGTTTTTCTCGACTGCTAAGACACATTTCTTGAATCCCTCACCCATTTTCTCAAAACTGTAAAAATAAAAAACACCTGACTCTGCTGGCAAAATCAAACAATGCCTTCAGATCATACACAGAGCCAGTCAGTAACTAAACACTACAGAGCATTCATTAGACATTACCTCAAACATTCCTGGACACAGTGTGCAGGGCATGTAGATACAGAAACAGAATGTTTACAGTATTTCATACAGTAAACACATTTTCCAATGAAAACAAAAAGTAGATCACATGTACAGTGAATTTCTGTACAGTACATACATACAGTACTTGCAGTACACTGCAAGTAGTGCAAGTACTACAATTTTGAATGTCTATATATTAGGCACTTAGGACAATACAGTAGTTCAACTGCAAACGGCCAAAGAACAAAGAAAACAAAATGAGAAACACAAATTCCGACATCAACATTCAATGCTCCTGTGCCACCTGTGCACTGTGAACTGGCTTATATTCTCTACGATTGGTTTGATCACCTCATTAGAAACGTGTACAATTTTGAGTCATTATGTGTAAACAATGACAACTGTGTTGTAGTTGTGTTTAAGTTTTGCTGCCCGCGTTAACTATTTTGCAACACAAGTGCATCACAGTGTGAAATGTGTTTTAGCGAGTGAGAATGTGTTTAGAGTTTTGCAAGAAGAGTGATTGATTGGACAAATGGGTTTAGGCCACTGAGCATTTGGTTCAGAGAATGGGGTTTAGTGTTTTAGCAATTCAGAAAACCTGTAATGAGGTGGTTTTCAATAACACAATGAATGTATTTAATGTAACAGATTTAAGAACAAAGGAGTAAATTGGCTTTCAGCACCTCAGTCACAATAAGTACCATTAATAGGAAATGGTACACAGTATCCTCTAAATGTCGAGATTACATTCATTCTGACCTATAATGTTGAAATTCTTCAGGCTAATTTATCATTGGTCGCCATGCATGACATGCTGCTTTTATGCAGGGTGATTAATAACGTATATGATTGATTACCTTAATGGGTTTAACTATTTTTTTGTCTTCTTGTGCCTTTTTTTGCTCACCAGAATAAATCGTACGGAACAAGAATACACTAACATATTCTACTCAATAAATGGGTGAGTTAACTGGGGTTCTCTTGTTGCCTCCTGTGTTGAGCTCTCTATGTGACACACTTACTGTCTTTAGCTGCTAATAATGACACAAAACAAGTCTCTGCCTGGCTAAGTTTTCCATTATACTACAGGTTTTACCGTTGCATATTTAAGTTTGATAAGAAGTGATGATTAAAAAAAAACCATTGTAATGGTTGTTATTGGTATGTTCTATTTCGTATAGGCTTCGCCGTCCAAGAGCTGTTGCTATCAGGGTTATCCCTCGCACATGCACAGTCGTTAAGATTTCTTTTGCGCCCTTGTGCCCTGCACGGGCCTCTCTTACATCCGCAGTTAATGTATATTACAGCTGCGAGACCAGAGATCTGCTCCCTATTTTTCTTCAGTGACAAGCAGTTCGAAGACTTCGAAGAACACTGTCCGATTGACGGACCGGCTACATCCTGCCGCCAGAGCTCCATCCGAGCTGCGGGGCGTGCCTTGACCCGGTCACCGGGCTGGCACCCTGCCGGCCGCCAGCAGTTCGGCTGTATGTGAATACACAGATCTTAAGTCACAGAATGACTAGTATGACTAGCGGCCTTATTCATTCAGTGTGTTACGCTTGACGGCGGTCCACTTTCCAGCAGTGGTGTGCGGAGGCTCGGACACCACCTTGTGTCCTCTGCCTCACGGGTTAACCTACCCTCAGACACTGCTGAATAAGGATTTCGTTGTGCCACAAGGACTGTGGAGAAGAGATGAGGTTTTGCGCATTCCTTAGTGAAGAGTTTGTTGAAGAGGATCAGACGACAGAAGCCTGTTGTGCTAGCACCTTTATGGGATTTAATCCCAGGGCTCCGGGCTCAGGGGTTCCCTTTTTTGAGCCTCTGGCACAATCTCTCTCAGAATGTTGTTCCTGACAACAGTGACAACTGACAACACTCCTCAGAGTGAGTGACTTATGCGTGCTGTTGGGCTCACCGTGGATTTCCACAGGATGCAGAACGTCTGCGGACCGGCTTCGCTGCGGAACGGCTGCGTGCTCCGCCGTCCGTCAATACCCACCAGGTCCGGATTTGTTGCGTAACGGCTGCGGCCAGCCGACCATGAGATCTCGCGAATTCACGTATGTTCGCGCGATATAGCAGGATGTAGTTTCTATAAACAGAACCACAAAACCAACAACAGTTTGTTTCCATCCAGAGGAGTAGAGGGGAAACAACTCTGTGCTGTGTTTTCAAGGTGTAGTGCAGGGAAATATGACCTGCCGTGAGCACGGTGTATTTTATTTTGAAAAGTAACCGGATGTTGTATTTTGTTTCTGTGCTCGACTTCCTGTCCCGCACAATCTGAATTGTGCTGAATTGCTGCGGAGCTCTCCGTCGTCCGTCAAAAATAGAAGCTCTGCGTATCTGCTCCGGAGGGCTGCGGACTGACGGAACTGGGACGGAGTCAGGACGCAGACGTTCTACAGTCAGTGGAAATACACACATTGACTTTAATGGAAACCTAATGACTCCGTCGACGTTCCGCAGACGTTCCGCATCGAGTGGAAATTGCCGGTCACCGCCCTGCTTTTCTATTAGAGAGGACGGGAGCGCGGCTACTTCACAGCCAAATCCTTCATTCCGAAAGTCAAAACAAACTATTTTCGGCCGGAAATTTCAAACCGACATCATGCTGCGGTGGCCAATCCTGTAGATCAGGTCAGGTCAGTTGGTTTTGAGGCGGATCTCGTACAGGAAACAGGAAACATCACTGCCTCTATCGCTGCCACAAGAAAGTTTTAAAACACTATGAGGGTAAAAAAACAAACACAAGCACTGAACTGCCCGGGGGTCTCATTTATAAATGTGACGTAGGTTGTGATTTATAAAAAAACTAACTTGACGGGAGAATGTGCAGTCCACGCAAACTCTGACCCATGCGTACGCACATTTTGGAGACAAAATAGGAATTGGCGACGCAGATGGTGAGATGGTGAACTGAAGTCAGACTGCAGGAAGTAAATGGGAATAACGATTACTCGTAATATTTTCAAGTATTGATGCCTCACGCACATTTTTTCACTCCATATTATCCATGTTATCATGAAGATTAAATCCAGCAGTGTTGTTCGGAGTGATACTTATTCCATAAACACCTCCAACTCAAATCTTAAATAACAATTTGTTCTTAATGTTTAATCGGCGATGTCTCGCCGTCACATTTTATATATTTTTATACTTTTTATACTATTTATTGATCCCCAATGGGGAAATTACAATTTACACTGCTATTACACACTGCACACAGGCCTGAAATACACACACACATGCTCAGGTCCTTTTACATGCACTAATGGAGAGATGTCAGAGTGAGTGGGCTGCGACTGCTGAACAGGCGCCCTGAGCAGTTCGGGGGGGTTCGGTGCCTTGCTCAAAGGTGTGTTATCAAGACGCATAATCGCTTTTTAGCGTGTTTATCAACGCAATCCGCCTGCCATTGACCTACATTACGAGTGAATTTTTGACATAGCGAGTAGTATAAAGGGACATTGGTCTGCATGTTGGTTTTTTTTTTGTTATTGTTTTTAAGCCTTCCCCAATATTTCTTTCCTAAACCCAACCGTTTATTCCTGAAGTTTTCCTAAGCGTGTTTTTGTTGTTATTTTCCGTGTTTTTGTCACTTTTTTGTGTTACTAAAGCCTTTCCCAATGTTCTTTTCCTAAACCCAACCTTTTTTTTTTTTTTTTTTTTTTTTTTTACATGCGTGACGTTCTCGCGATAGTACGTCACGTTCTCGCGATAACACGCAACGTGGTGGGTATGTTTACATCTGCTGTATACAGCGTAGATATACATGTGGATAGCTGAAAATGCGTACAGATAACATGCCATTTGGCTTTAGGAAAGTGGCGTGTATGTTTACGCAAAGTCATGATGCCATGTTGCATATACTGATCAGCATTCACGAGGTGCTTTGCGTTGACTATTTATGGTTAAAAGTAGGCATGTACAGGGCGGGATAAGAGGCTGATTCACGTACGCACACTTGTGGGAAATCTCTGTTTTATAAAGGGAACATTGCTTACAGGTGTGTGTACTCACAGTTTTATAAGACTTTTTTTTGGCGTATGCCATTTTGGGCTTTTGGGCGTACATAGTAAGGATCCTACGCACAGTTTTATAAATGAGACCCCAGGAGTTTGTGTAAGAGCTGACTGTTTCTGCAACAACAAAGCACAGTCCCTCGTCTCGTTGCCTTTTTCATTTTCTCACTTTATGTAAAAGTTCTGATGTTCACAAGCTCTTACATCCCCTCATTTAGTACTATGTTCTGTACAGCTACAAAGAAAAACATGTTTTAGTGATTTTTTGTATTATTAAGGCAGAGAAAAGTGTAAAAATACAAACATTGTTGAAGATATTCTAAGTTCAGCGTCCCTGACGTGATGACATAGAAGAGAGTAGGCCTATAGTATGTGTAACCTAAATGTAAAAACAGAAGTGTCTCCTCAGGTTGTTGCTGCCGGGAGGAGATGTAGATCTTCAAACATCGCAGTTCAGCCAAGCAGCCAAGATCTTCTACGACTTGGCACTGAAGGTAAACATTTTTTGACTTGTTCAATTGACTGCCAAGATGAAGTGACATCTCAGGATACCACGGAAAGAGATTATAGAGTAAATCATTGTGTTATTACCTCATTGGCTTGGCTTAATGTTTCTCTCATTAAAGGATACACTCACATTTTTCACCTATGGGATCGGACCTCGAACGGAACCAACTGCTGGAAGAACCTCACATTTCTGGACTAAACCAGTTGCCGTAGTCAGCTGTGCTGTGCATTATGGGAAAAGGACAAGTTTGCACTTCACCAACATAAGCTGCATCCCATGTCCCTTATTTGATAGCTCCTCGACTCCTCTGTCCTCGGCTGAACTGGAAGTTGTTCTGTCCCTCCTCGGTGAAGGCTGTCTCAAAGCTCTTATTTCTTCCCCGAGGGCCGAGGTGCGAGCATCGAGGAGGGATCATCGAGGAGCTATAGCCGAGGAAACATGAGAGCAGCCTGCCCGGAAGCCGTGCAGCTGAAGGAGTTGCTAACTCCGCCCCTACAGCTGACGGATTCATGTGACGCTTCAGAGGAAAGGACGTCTCATTCCTCTAAAACACATTTGCTCGTTGCCGCTCTCCTCCGATGATTTGCTTGCGTCTCTTCCGTGCCTCCTCGATGGGAGGGACTAAGATGCATGGAAGGGAGGCAAGTGGAGGAGTCGGGGATGCAATTTAAGGGCCATGGGATGCACCTCTAGCCACACGGCAACTCACGGACAATCTTGGAGTCCTCGTGGAAATTTTCTCTGATGACCATATTAGGTCCAAACTTTTAAAAAAAACACAAGAACAGTGAACATTGTTAAGCAAACTGCTCAGGGAAAGGGGTTTCATAGATCTGTCAACAGTCATGCACTGTTGACAGATCTATGAAACCCCACTGTTTTTAGAAAATACATTCAAAGACACATCTGGCCAATGATGTGAATGTTGTCATGTGACTCGTGTCAGTGTTGCTGCAGTTTGGTTTGTTTCACCAACTCATCAACTGATTTGGACCACAGCAAACAGTGTGGTGTGAAAAGGAACCAAAACGGCTGAAAAATACTACAATGTATAATGTTTTTGCCCTTGGTGTGGACCACATGAACCGAACTACCGATGTGAAAGCACCCTAAAACAAAACTCACATATCGACATGTACATTGAAAGAGATTTTGATCACTCTAATTGTTCGTCCAGTCCTGATGCAACGCTAATGTAAGTGATTGGGGACAAAATCCAGTCTGGCTTAGACAAATCAAGTACAATATTTTCCAAGGAGATACTGTCTTTTTAGTACAAAATTCCCTTTGGAACTTTGGTACTACAAAGACTGTAATATTGGAAGATTTGTCTAACTCAATCCACATTAAGCCTCAGCTGTACGTGGTGTAAATGTGTGCATCTGTATGAGATGGAAGCTCTTGGGTTGTAGGTGAAATAGAACATTCTGTGTAGAATTCCTTTGACAAATGACTTTACACTAAGGTGACCAGATTTCTGAGACAAAATCCGGGGAAATTTTCAGCTCAGAAGCGTAAATACCTCCATAAAAAGTTAATGTTTTTATCTTTATAAAACTTTAAATGGGACACTGCCCCAGGGCACAAGCCCCATAGGGGGATCCATGCGCATGCTGCCCTGTAAGAAAATTTTGTCTTTTTTAATGTTTAAATGCATCGATCTGGTGCACTTTGAAAAGAAATTCAGAGGTTAGACTTGATTATTCTTATCTATGGATGGAAATATTTGTGCTGTAGCCTGAACTATTTTTCACTTCAGAATGGTAACCATGCACAATGTCACTAGGAAGCATACTAGTAGAAATATATATATATATATATATATATATATATATATATATATATATATATATATATATATATATATAAGTGGGATTGTCTGGAATCTGGAAATATAATAACCATTATGGTGGGATACACAGGCTAAGCAATTTACAAAAATGTCTGTGCTGACAAATAGTTTACATGAGAATACATTATAATTTTGGCCCTTTGGCTGAGTCTCTATCTGTCAGAGGAAGAGCAGGAGTGCGGTTATGAAGTTGGTAATTTCATGGTGCAGATTAACACTTTTGCATGCACTATATCCGTGTCACATTGTCATTAGGGGCTGAGCCCCCCTAAAGGTCTAATCCTAGAATCGCTGCTACTTCATAAGTACTCCACTACACCTCAGAGGGACATGTTGTAATGTTTTCTGCACTACATTTATCTGACAGCTTTTGCTTTATTGCTTCACACTGGGCTTGTTTCTGCAACAGCTCATTCATTGAGTATCGGATACATTTAAAACTATTGAGGAAATATTTTCCTTTGACATTGGTCCAGTATTAAACGAGATTGCTGTAGTTGGCAACGGTAAAACAAGTTACAATGTAAGTTAATAGGACGTCAATTGTCCAGCTTGTATTTAAGTTCATAAAAGTGCTTGTTTTGCCACTGACAGGCTCAGGTTAATATTCGAAGTGTCTGACAACATTATGGAAAGGATTTCTAAGGCGGTCGATCTTTCTGTTAAAGAATAAGATCCTTTTTTAAAAACATAAAAAGTCTGCGAAATTGCATTCGCTAAACCAACCAGACTCCATGTAAATAAACAGTAATTTTAGCATCGTAAAATGGGCATTCTAGAGCATGTCTGAGCTCTGAGGCTTGCTCTGGCTGTCTTGAGCCTGTGTGTGTAGGGTGCACGACTATTTCATTCCAATTTCGGGTCTGTCAGTCACAGTGAAAACCGGGGACATTTCCGGGGACAGCTCCAGCCGGGGACAGGTCACCGAAACCGGGGACGTCTGGTCACCCTACTTTACACCTTCCTCAGTGTCAGCTTCTCATTCCTCACTGTCTTGTCCTCTGCAGGCCAATGATGCTGGGGACTACTTCCCCATCTGGGGAACGTGTCAGGGCTTCCAGCAGCTGTCCGTCCTCACAGCCAACAAAAACCTGCTAACCCTCACTGATACCAAGGCTGTGGCTCTACCTCTCACTCTCACACCAGGTATTCGTCTCTGTCCCTGTCCTCTGCTCTTGTTCTGCTTGCCTCGTTTGCTCTTTTCTTCTCTCTTCTTCTTCAGCAACCTCTCGTCATAAAGATGAACAACTATTTTCTCCCGTTTTTGGTTGTGCCTGCCTCTCTTCTCAGATGCAATGTCTTATATAGTCCTATAGTTCTTTTTCTGTCAAGCAAGTTTAGCAGGGAAAGCAAATATAAGTGCCACTCTGCATTCTGCTGCTATGGTACTGTGATGTGATCATGACTGCACATAATGTGCAGCATAACTGATATAAAAGGTCCCCGTGGAAAAAAAGTCATTTTTAGTTCAGCTAAGCTGTTAGGCCAGCTACAATCGTAGAAAGAAAGTACACATGATAAAATATTATGCATATTACTTTTAAGAAGTGTTTTAAGGAATCATTTAACCAAATATAGCTGGCCCTCCCTTACCACTGATCCTACTGCCAAAGGACTGATTTTAATACTAATGCTGTATTAAACCATTAACTTTTACTAATGTAACTTCCTCCCTCCTGTGTTGTGTGAACTGCTTGTCCGGACCTCCTGCTCCACCACTAATCTGTGTCCGTCCTCTAGCGGCCCAGTCCAGCCGTCTCTTCCGAAGTTTCCCCAAGGATCTTCTGCAGTCTCTGGCCGAGGAAAACGTCACTTCCAACTTCCACAGATGGAGTCTGTCTATGCAGGTATTTTTTTTGCTCCCTGTCAATTTCTCTTTTCTGCCCACTCCTGAAAAGCATGAACACCTGGCATGGCCGGAATCTGGAAGCCAAACTGTTCCCAGACAATGGAGTTGGTTTTGCCTTTTTTTGCTCACCAAACGCTGCTGTGGCAGCCCTCCTTCTGCCATCTTTACTCGCGCTGAGTTTTTAAATTCCAGGACTTGCCTGTATAGGCTGAGACAAAATGAACCCAAGACAAAATAAGAGTGTTCTTGCAAAACAGAACATGGCAAAATAATCGTTTTTTTCTCGATTGTACTATTTTGGTGATCGTTGGGAGCCAAAACCTAAATCAAAATTCAATTAATTGCACAGCCCTAGTTTCAGTTTTGGGGGTTTAATAATGGAATGAACTGAGTTGAAAATGTGAACGTCTACGTTGAGTTTAAAACAGCTTTAAAATCAAAAATAATTAACGGTTGTGAAGTCATTTGAATAAAATGTAAGTTGTAAAATGTATTACTAGGATTGTACTCAAGTATTTGGTTTCATTTAATTTTTTTGGATTTCTGGGGGATTCTATAGGGATTATGGGATAGGATAGGCAAAAATAAGCTCAGCCTATTCCTTTTTGGGTTAACTACGGTGGCAAATTGTGGGAAATAATTGTTTCTTTCATGTATGTTAACCGAAATAAAATTATTCATCATCATTCTTCTGGTTGTTCTGTTCGAAAGAAACAACAGTAAATGAGCAACCATTCTCTATCCCATATTAACAAGACCTTAAGCTACTGTTGTATCAGCGGCATATCGTTGACTGCATAAACTACACATTCTCCCTCTTGTTTAAGTCAGGCTTGGTGTCCAAGGGGTAACACGTTGGTCTCAAGACCAAGATGGGTTCAATTCCCATCCATGGCCTTAGAGCATCTGGTGTAATGCATGTCCATTGCTGAGATGAAGCCTCACATCCAACACGTGATTCTCCCATCTAGTTATCTAAACTATCTGTGCTTATTGCTTCCAAGGATGGTTGAGATTGGTTTAAAGAAATATAAACAAGCCAGAGTGTTTTTTTACCCCCATCCCAGAATACATAAGTGGTGTAGCCAGACCACACTGTAGTGCTGACACACACGTTGTGGAGATAGTACATCAACCAAAAGTCCAAGTACTGCTATCCTACCTACCACAGACACACGTAAAAACACTCAGCTGTGACTAGATGGAGTCAGACGTTGGTCTCGTACCAAATCCAAACAAAACATTATGGGTTCAATTCCCATTCATGCCTTATTAAGTTACTTACAATTTTAATCTGCTTGACGATCCTTAATTTAATATTGGAAACCAACTTGCTCAGTTACTCCTGATGTAGTATATATATCCACAATGTTCCACTTCCGGGATTGCCCTCACTCTGCCGGAAATTCCGCTGGATGTCACTCTTTTTGGAAGTCTGTTTTCGGATGTCCATTACCTTCCGCTTTTTTTGTGTTGTAATTCTAAACTCTGGTGGATTTATGAGGACTATGGTTAACTGCTCCTCAAAACCCGCAGAGTAAATCCAGACAGCTAGCTAGACTATCTGTCCAATCTGAGTTTTCTGTTGCACGACTAAAACAACTTTTGAATTTTTGAGGCTACTTTTGTGGCTCCGCTCGGCCCTGCACCGCCCAAGACGATTGTGATTGGTTTAAAGAAATGCCAACAAACCAGAGTACGTTTTTCTTCCATCCCAGAATGCTGTGTGGACTAGCCAGATCCTCTTCCGCAGCGCTGTGGAGGAAGGTCTGGCAATGCGAGATCACTCCTGATGAGTGTACGTGTGCAAGGCACTCAATGGCAACCTGGTATTAGAATTACCCTTAAAATGTTTCAACTCAACCCTTAGCATCGAATCACCATACATCAGTATGTTTGACCAGATCACTATGCTTCAAACACAGGGTTTGTCAGATCGTCAAACTGAAACGTGAAGGCTGCCAAAAAAAGTGTATTCAGTCAGACAGCTAACGTTTGAAATGTTTATTATTACAGCAGAATATTGTGTTTGGCACCCAGACTCCGACCTCATCACTCCCCGCAGGGTTTACATGAGATATTAGGAAGTGACGAGAAAGTAGCTTCCCCCCTGGCCGCAGCCTGCAGGTGGATGGTGGGGGGGGTAGGGGCGGGGCTTAAATAACAGGCAGCAATACGGATGCAGGGCAGCAGCAGCATTGACAAGCAGAGATGGGGAAATGTTGCAGCTTAAATAGACCTCCAAATTTGTGTGTGTTTTGGTAAATGATACGGAGATTGAGGCATGTCACGTGTGTGACTGCCTGAACTAGCTCGCAGGCGTCGCACCATTTTAGTCAAGCAGAACCATACCACACAGTGTACAGTGGAAACACGTCATTAGTGTATTTTCTCATGTAGGAGTCCTGATGAGTGTCCTTGCAGAAGGCATGTTTCAACTCACCTCTTGCAGGTTTTTCCTGCATAGAGGAATTTTACCAGAATGCAGGAAATGATGTCTTTGACGCTCCAAATTTCCCCATACCCCCCTAATTTGTGTGCCTCCACAAAGGCCCATCCTGAGCCAAACCCCTGGCATCAATTCTCCATACACCAGTTAGTTTGACCACATGTCTTTATGGTTGTTCCACGCAGAAGAAGCAAAGTAGTTTTAGGGCTACGAACAAATATTTTAAGATCAGTCAAGTCAATATGAAATCTCTGCCTTTGAACCAACAGAACTATAGCCGGAATGCCAAGCTCAAGAGGTTTTACAAGGTCCTGTCCACTAACAATGATGGGAAGAAAGAATTCATCTCCACAATGGAAGGTACCATTCCTCCCTGGCTACTTTGCAGTTTGCTGTATTGTTTGTGTCGTTCACTGTACAGCTGATTATTCAGATTCAGACATTGTAGGGAATCGCAGAGATTATGAAATAGGGGTAATGTTGATTTTAATGACCATGATGGTCCTATTTGAAAATGAAAACTTTTCTAAAATATGCTGATTAGAATGATTTTCTCAGTAAATGAGCAAGTTTTCTTTCCTATTTTTTGGTCTGCTGACAGTGTTTCTGGTTTTCCTCCTAGCCTACCGCTACCCATTGTATGCAGTGCAGTGGCATCCAGAGAAGAGCCCCTTTGAGTGGATAGATAAGCCAGGCATGATTCACTCCACCACTGCTGTAAGAGCCTGCTTCTACACTGCCAGCTTCTTTGTCTCTGAAGGTAACCCGAGGCACCTCTGTATGCTTCTATTATCCCTGTCAGGTTGTAACCAGCACTTTTTGTTCGTCCATTTCCTTTCTTTTCCGAGCAGTGTATCTCCAAAGGCTATAGGTCACTGATTTAACTGAAATTCTATGGAAAGTTAGGCTGTGAGCCAAGAAAGAATCTGATTAGTTTGACTCATAACTGCTGATGCAAAATAATAATTATTTACAATTATAACTACAATGTTTTATTTTGTTCAAGATCCCCAAGACCCATCATTTCATGATTTGTGCTTAAACAGATTTTCTACTCTGTTAACAATCTTCACCAAATGTTACATATAATGATTAGGGCTGGGTTACAATAATCCATTTTCCATGTTTGAGTGATCTGATATTGATTCATAAAATCCAGTAATTGATCTTTTAATATATGCATTTTCACCATGGATGTGGTGAATTGACTCCCTTTTAGGGTTGATTCTTAATGTAAGCATTAACCTGGGGCATTATAAAAAATATTTAAGGGTTTTTTCTTGCTAGTACAATTTACAGCAGAAGTTCTCTGAGAATCACTTTTATACCCAAGCTAAATTGGTAGTGTAACTGAAATGTCCCTAACCTAACTGATATCAATTCGGAAATCTAATCGAGTTGGGACCTTGTGAACCAGAATGAAATCGATTGGGTTAATCATTGGCGATACCCAGTCCTAATTATGATGATCCTGAAAACAATCATTTCAGTAGCTCTCCTGGAGCTTTCAGTTTTATCACGTGATCTTCATCAGCAGATGGAGTTTGCGGAGTTCTCATGTCAATTTTCAAATTTCCATTTTTTTGTCCGAGCACTTTAAGGATATTTTGCCCATGTTGAGCAATTTCTTGATCTGTGCAAGTGCAACTGAATTCAACTGACACACACACACACACACACACACACACACACACACACACACACACACACACACACACACACACACATACATACTGTCTTTTCTTTATTTACACTCTCCCCTTTTTATACCTGCCTTCCTTCCTTCCTTCAGCCATGAAGAACCAGCACCATTTCTCCAGTGCTGTGGAGGAAGAGCGAGCTCTCATCTATAACTTCTCTCCCGTCTACAGAGGCATGCATGCCATCTTCGTGCAGAACTATTACTTTGATTGATGGACAGTATACCGAAGACCAAACAGACCTGGGCTCAGTCTAGTCAGAATTTGTTATAAGTATCGTCATCTTGGCCCACGTTTAATACCAAACTTTATGCTGTCGTCACTTACAGTAGCATCAAACATCAAGTCAATAATTACCCGTTTAGCTTAGCTCATTTGCCACAGATTTGGAATGCAGTGCCAACAGGACAGTGAGGAAATGCAGTGATAATTAATACAAGAAGAATTAAACGTCCTTTTAAGTATTCGCTGGTTGTCTTGAGTCGAATGACAGATAAAGAAAATAATACAAATTGAATTTACTTTTAATCAGTGTTTCTCAAACGTTTTCAGAACAAGGACCACTTACCCAATAAAAAACCAAACCTAACGGACCACCTTACAGCCAAAATAACCCCAAAAACAATAGCCTTCTTACTTCAACAGTATATTACAAACAACTGCCAAATCAAATGACTAGATCTAATGACTCTAGAAATAGCTTACTCACTCATTGTCTCTTTTGCCATCTTAATGCAAGAAGAGGAACAATGGTGCTGCTTATACTGAGACATCAGGGAAGCAATGTATGTCATAAAGCTATAATGCGTAGTTTCTGTCTCCCCCATTAGGAATTCTAAGCAATGACACCAACACTGTTGGCGCATCCTAATGACGCAAGCACCCCCACCCCTCTCCCACGCTGTTGCTACAGTAGTAGCGTCTAACCCGTCAAATCAAGGAGGACACGGAGGATAATATAAACATGATGGACTCTTCAGAAGAAGTAATTATCTTGTCATTTTTATGTGCTCTTCGTCTCCAAAGCTGAACGCTGCTGTTGTTCTTTCTCAGCGGTGACGAAAAACACATCACTAGAGCTTCTATGCGCGAAAGTCGCCGGACTACACCATTTAGTTAACATATCCATTCAAGTAGCTTTGTATCAACTCATTTGGACATGGCTTGAATGTAACAGACGTTCATTAATGCAAAATAGTTGCGCACTATAGCTTTAAGTCATCGATTTATCTTGTCAGTTGTCAGTTAAACGTTGTTCCTCCGTATTTCCTTCAAATGTCACGCTGATCATTTGTGGCACAAATTTGCTGAAGTCCGAGCACACAGAAAACAACAGCCAATTTAAATAATAATGTTAAAGTTTGCACACAAGTTAATTTACTGTAATATTGAAAATAACACATCTATGCTCCTCCTTATTAGGCTTTGGAGTTGCTGGCAGACAGTTTGAGAAACACTGTTTTTTTTTATCTGACAAATAATGGTTTCATACCGTCTTCAATCCAAATCACCTTATAGTGCGTTGGAAGTAGTGCGTTTTCACACTTGGTCCGTTTCAACCCTTCAAAAGAACGCAGACTTATTAGTCAGAATTTTTTGCGCATATGTGAACAGTCCAAAGGGACCCAGACCCCTCCGGAATGAACCTGAGTGGTCTGAGTGTGGTTCTCATCATCTGTGCATTGTGAACACAACACACTTCAGGTTCGCTTTGCCCTTTTGCCTTTTTGCCAATGTATTTTAGCCCTGAGGCCCCGTCAAGGCTGAAGTGGAGCAGAAAGAGAACTGAGCCCTTTTTCAAGTAAATTGACAATGTGAACACAAAAAGAACTGAGTCTCTTTTCTGTTGGTTCACTTTTTGGTTCACTTTAAAGGCAGCTACACACCGGGCCGATAATCAGCTGTTGGACAGTCTGGCGAGGTCAGTGACTCGAGTCTGTTCGGTGTGTTCCGTGCCGTCGTCCGTTGGAGGAGCTGTCGGCCTTCATTTTGGCCGACCTGACATGCTCAGTTGGAGACAGGGCAGTCGGGACTCACCCGGAAACGGCAAGCGGGATGACCGTGACTAAGCCTCTCAAAATCTGACGAAAATCTTTTAAACTGACCTTTGTCGATCTGAAATGAAGACAGATTCAGCAACTGCATGGTCTATTTCTCGCTTAAAATATTTTCAGAAACACGTTTCGGTGAACTATTTTAGTATAATATGAGATCGTATTCTGAATGAGTCGCCATTAATGGCCGTTTGAAAAATCCAAAATCCGGAAGTAGCAGCCAGACCCACGTGACGTGTTATCCAATTAGCTGCCGGTTTTCATTTTTTGGGCTACAATACAGATTAGCGCCGCCTGCTGTTATGGAGACGTATTACGTCTCGTTGCTTTGGTGTGTTCCAAGGCATTTGTTTGACCAACTCGGGGAGACTGATCAGTCCAACTGCCTTTTCTGCCAACGGTCGGCCGTCTGGTTGGTCTGTAGCGGCCTTAAGAGGACTGAGTTTGGGTCCTTTAAAGAGGACTATATGTGAAAACACCCACAGTGAACAAAAGATGGTGCTCTTTGGTAGAGGGCAAGAATAAATCCAATAGATATCAAGGAAAATCCCAAGGCACTCATCTTAAGAAAACAAATGTTAATGTTAGGAGGTTAAAGGCACAGGAATGGGATGAAACTATTTAAAACAGCAGGTGTGAGCAAATCATCAGGTGCACCTGGTGTTTGAAATAGTTTCACCCCATTCCTGTGCCTCTAACTCCCTGAAGAAGTTGGTTTTAAACTGATGATGCCAGATGAATTAAAGGCATTTTAAAAAACATTTCTTAAGACGAGTGCCTTGGGCCTTCCCTTGATGTCTATTGGGCTATATTCTACCTCCAATTAGCCCCAATAATCACAAACTAAATTAAATCAAACATGTCCAAATATCCAGTTGTCAGGGTGTCTTTTGTTACAGCACAGCATTCCCATGTTTTTAAAATGCTTTATTGGATACCTTTACTGGTGTTTGCAACCATTAAATGACTCCAAAGTCCACCATACAGGGCTTAACACACTGAGTGATCAGTGAGAGAAGAGTTTTGTGACGAGCTGCTGTTTCAGTATCAGTCTGAAATAATGAATGTGAGTCCGTAACGTTATTTCTGTCAAAATGGAAACATACTCTGCCACCTGTATTCCAAGTTGTTCAACCCTCTATGTCTGTAAGCAAAAACAGCATTCAGTGTGTATGTCAATGAGAAATGGAAATCCGGTTACCAACTTATCTTTTTAAAAAGAACTACTTTCCTATTTTGAAGTTGTATAGTCATTTTGTAATTTTGTTGCCTTGTTCCACAGGCAGATATCAATAATCACAAAACTCTATAGATGAGTCTAGAGAAATAGTTCATCTTGGCATGATTGTATTCTTGTGTGTCTCTGTGGACATTTCCACATTTTTATTCCTCAACAAAAAGACTATTTTGTATATCACATTGTCAGAGAATGCTACATGTCTGTAGAGATTATCAGGATTTGAGAAATTATAGTTTTTACATTGAAACATTTACAGTAGCAATTTCAGTAGGCTCAAGTAGTGGCATTTATTTTATACAGGGGGGGGGGCGTTGGAAACCTGAAAACATTGTTGCTTTGAGGTTCTCTCATTACACACCAACAATGTTCCTTATGGGAAAAAGTGGATCATATGGATCAGTTAACAATTTTCTGATTTTGAAATGTAACATTGAATGTTTAACGGTGTAGCATGGCATCCTGTCTTCAAACGTTGTCATTTTCTTCATTAATCAAATATTTTAAACTAGTATACCAAACCAGTAAGGCTCATAATTTTGTTTAAAAAAAAAAAAGATTATTATTATTATTATTATTATTATTATTATTTCAGTCTAGTTGAAATTATTTTCAAGCATTTTGCATCGCCACATTGAAACATTGTGTTTCTTGCTGCAAGAGAAGTCTTGAAAAATACAGCCAATGTGAAAATAAATAATTACAAATCCAGTATTTCCCTTTTGTGTGTGAATAAAAACAAAAATGAGCCCTACAAACTAACTTCTTGTCCAAATTCTACTTTGGAACGTTCTTTATTATATTTATCAGCTCAAATCAGTGGCTTTGGATACATTGATTGCATAACTGATTGTACAAGTTTTGCTTGTTTATTTCATCATGTGCCGGATGATCGGACAATAAAGGAAGTCAAGTAAAACTCTGAGTATCCAACATCCTTTGTTTCCTTTTAAAATATTCCATAGGACTCCCATTAACTGGAAGTTCCAACATCTGCCGACTGAATGACTGAAAGTTTGAATTACTATTCAACATTTAGCCTTTATCCTGCTACGAAAAAACACTGATTTAATTTTCTATATAACCCAATGGTTTTTGCAGTGAATAGCTTATTTAGCCAGGAGAACTGTCTCAAACATTAAAAGAACACTGAAATGACATACTGTATATTACAGAGTTTGAGTTCTAAATGATAAAAATGCATTTTGTGTGATTTGCTTATATTATTCTGCAGGTATGTGGGGTGGTCGATAAAGCATGACATATAACTTAAAACTGAGTGAAACCTGGCAGACCAACACATCTGGAACAGGAAGTGGTTTGTTAATATTCAGCGAATTCTGAAAGGATTCGACCGATTCACTTGTTTCACTTTGTTATTTTGCAGGGGGGGGGGAACGGACAACCATCACTGGAACCCTCTTCTGAGCTGGGCTTTTTTGTTTAAATTGAGTGTGTAGATTGAAGGGGGTGATACATTTACCAATTTTTGCATAAGGCTGCAACATATCAAAAAATCAAAGCCTCTGAAAATGTGGCTTTAAAGGCTCTGAACACCAACACGTGTTCTCATTTAATCTGGCTGATTAAACCTCTTCTGAGCACTGTGTGTGTGTGTATAGACTGATTAACTGACATCTTTTGGAGTCTCGTTAGCTTTGTTGCACCTGATAGGGCAGGACAAATGACAACTTATCATCAATCAACAATCATTATTATTGGTATATGAAGACATCTCATCTAAGCTATGGCCCACTTTCAAACTGAGCAGAGGTCTAATTAGCAAGAATAACTGAAATCACCTGTGTGGTGGCCTTAAAACCTTGGCTATGTATATATGACAATATGTTCATTAACAAATGAGTCAAGTTTGCAAAATACAAAAAAACCTGAGTTCCTTAGGGAATAATTTATTAGGAGTTTACACTTAAAAACAGGGCTCAGACATAAAATACAGAAACTCTCTCCACTAAAATAACCAAAACTTTGTTTAAATGTTATGATCATGTAGGACCTACATGCTCATAGTAAGAAGGTGGGTGAGTAAATTGGTTTTCATGGCCTTTATATAACATAAAATACATGACAATCCATTTGAGAGTGAGGCCATGCCCTAGACTGGGTAAACTGGTGATAGCCAGACTAGCCATGCCCCGCTATTGTGTTTAGATTTGGCACACGTGTAAAAGGTTTGTGCAAAAAAAAAAAAGAATCCCACTAGATGGCAGCATGATACCACCGAATGTATGCCTATGATCATAAGCAATAACAGCAGAGAGACTGCTTTCAATGTGTGCAAACACTTGATACCCAGGATTTGTAATGTTTAAATAACAATTAGTTGCGCAGCACAAAACTAAAAAGTTATATAGTACTAATATAGAAATTCAACAATTTCCAACTTTCCACCTTTATTTAGTATTTTAGTATAGTTCTTAAGTTTCTTTAATATGCTCAACCTTCTATTTTATATTCACACAGTTATTTTGTAAGCTATGAATATGATTATTATAGTAAATAACACACATTTCCCCCAAGTTCACCCTGACATATTTGGTATTTCTTGGAAAATGTGTGCATCTACAGTAGAATAAAAATAATGAAAGAAATGTTGGCTGTAGTTATTGAAAAAGAGGAAAAACAAACTAGGAAAAATCTCAATATGGTTTAGAACTGTTTTCAGAAAAGAAAATTGGAAAAACATCTACAATTCAATGGCAGCGGGTAAAATCCAGAAACAGCTAAATGGTAGTCTGGGTATCACCAGACCAAGCTCAATCTTTAAGATTAGATTAAGATTAGATTAGATTAAAAGATTAAACATTAGTCTGGGGAGTCTGCTCTGTATTTTCTCTGCACAAGAGGCGTGATCAACGGGCATAGTTCAAATGACTCTGTACGCAACTGGATAGTCCTTCAACCAATCAGACCAACGATCCGGGTGACGTAGCAGCGACATCAACGGGTTGCTGCCGGTTGCTGCTCTTCGGTGGCCGGCTTGTTGAATGTAAACAAAAAGCTGCTTAGTCACTTCTTTATCATCATCGTGTTAAACCCGCCAATAGCGCGCCAGGTGGATAAGCCAGTTTCTGAAAAAAAAAAAAAAAAAAAAAAAAAATTATATATTAAAATAATGTATCAGCTGTAACACCTGAACACAAGAATTTAAAACAGGTGAAAACATGAATGGTAGAAATAAAAAAAAATAAAAAGTTGGGAACCACTGCCCTACACTACCAAAGAACAGTGAACGCATCAACTCAAATACCATTATGTGGAACTTGGGAGAGACTATTCTGCTGAGCTGAAAAGCAATGCTGACACCTTCTTTTTTCTGTTACTGAGACGTGGATGGCAAATAAAATATGTTTTCAGGCATAAACTGTTCTTTGACACACAGTTGTATACATAATACGTAACCAACCTGATCTCATTTCATTTTCGAAGCCTTTAATTTTAAAATCCTACATCAGAATGGTGCGATATTCCCAGACTGACAGTCTGGGGGTTGTGTACTATCACTCTGAGCTTGAAATTAGTCTAGCTAAACAGGAGGTTTCATTTTTTTAGAGCAGCCTGAAAAAGATTTAAAATATGGCTTTAATTAGCAGCCTGAAAAAGAGTTAAAATATAGCGTTATTTGGTCATTTTCAAAGCCTTTAATTTTAAAATCCTACATCAGCATGGTCCGATATTACCCGAGTGACAACTCAAAATCTGTGGCAGTTTCACGGAATAGCAAAACATTCCGTGATGGGCCCAAGGAAGAATTCCATGAAATGAACACGGATCGCAGAAAATTCCATGATGGGCCCACGGAAGAATTCTGATAAATAAACACAGCCCCTTAAGTTAAGGAAAAGGTCATGGGTGGGCTTACAGTTCCGTGACACGCGGGAAGAACAGGACAGTTGGCTTCAGGAAAAGGTCGTGGGTGGGCTTACGGTTCTGTGACACGTGGGAAGAACAGAACGTAAAAGAAGAGAGCGACTTTAGGAAACTTGACATGCGGGACACAAACCCAGGTCTCCTGGGTGAAAGTCCTGTGTTTGACCCATCCACCAGCCCAAACAACCTCCTTACGTGGAATTTCGGCCTCACATAGTACTCACCACCATAATCGCTCTTAATGCTACGTCATCTTCTCATTGACTTTATATTGGCATTGTTTTCCGTGGTGGCCACACAGATTTTTCACACATTCCGTGCCACCTTCATCTAATGCGCTGTTAACAATTCGTCATCATTTTACGGAATTCTGCGCGACCAGGCTGGATATTACCCAAGTGACAGTCTGGGCGTGGTGTATTATCACCCTGAAGTAAAATGTAGCTTTAATTGGACTTTTTCAAAGCCTTTCATTTTAGAATCCTACATCAGAATGGTGAAATACTACGCGAGTGACAGCCTGTGGGTGGTGTACTATCACCCTGAGGTGAAATGGGTCTAGCTAAACAGGAGGATTCGTTTTTATAGTAGCTTGAATAAGAGGATGAGTGACCGAGGAAGAGATGGAGTGACCCTGCCCGGAGGAAGCCCGGGGCCCCCGTCTGGAGCCAGGCCCAGATGGAGGGCTCGTCAGCGAGCGTCTGATGGCCGGGTTTCTCTGGACAGGACAGACTCTGGACAGACCTGGTAAGCCCAAACGGGTAGTGCGGGTAAATTGGGAACGTCTGGAGGAGGCCCATGTCCGACAGACTTTCAACTTACACCTCCGGCGGAGCTTTTCGTGCATCCCTATGGAGGCTGGGGGCATTGAACCTGAGTGGACAATGTTCAAAGTTTCCATTGCTGAAGCTGCGGCGAGGAGCTGTGGTCTTAGGGTCTTAGGTGCCTCAAGGGGTGGTAACCCACGAACACCGTGGTGGACACCGGTGGTCAGGGAAGCCGTCCGACTGAAGAAGGAGTCTTTCCGGGATATGTTATCCCAGAGGACTCCGGAGGCAGTTGCAAGGTACCGAAGGGCCCGTAGGGCTGCAGCCTCTGCCGTGAAAAGCAGCGGGTGTGGGAGAAGTTTGGAGAAGACATGGAGAAGGACTTTCGGTCGGCACCAAGGTGCTTCTGGAAAACCGTTCGCCACCTCAGGAGGGGGAAGCGGGAAACCATCCAAGCTGTGTACAGTAAGGATGGGACGCTGTTGACCTCAACTGAGGAGGTAATAGGGTGGTGGAAGGAGCACTTTGAGGAACTCCTAAATCCGACTAATACGCCCTCTATGGTAGAGGCAGAGCTGGAGGATGATGGGGGATTGTCGTCAATTTCCCTGGTGGAAGTTGCTGAGGTAGTTAAACAACCACAGTGGCAAAGCCCCAGGGATTGATGAGATCCGTCCAGAAATGCTTAAAGCTCTGGGTGTGGAGGGGTTATCTTGGTTGACACACCTCTTCAACATTGTGTTGAAGTCTGGGACGGTGCCTAAGGAGTGGCAGACCGGGGTGGTGGTTCCCCTTTTCAAAAAGGGAGACCAGAGGGTGTGTGCCAATTACAGGGGTATCACACTTCTCAGCCTCCCCGGTAAAGTCTACTCCAAGGTGCTGGAAAGGAGGGTTCGGTCGATAGTCAAACCTCAGGTTGAAGAGGAACAATGCGGATTCCGTCCTGGTCGTGGAACAACGGACCAGATCTTTACTCTCGCAAGGATACTGGAGGGAGCCTGGGAGTATGCCCAACCGGTCTACATGTGCTTTGTGGATCTGGAGAAGGCGGGTCCCCCGGGGAGATACTGTGGGAGGTGCTGCGGGAGTATGGGGTGAGGGGGTCCCTTCTCAGGGCCATCCAATCTCTGTACGACCAAAGCGAGAGCTGTGTCCGGGTTCTCGGCAGTAAGTCGGACTCGTTTCAGGTGAGAGTTGGTCTCCGCCAGGGCTGCACTTTGTCACCAATCCTGTTTGTAGTATTTATGGACAGGATATCGAGGCGTAGTCGGGGTGGAGAGGGGTTGAAGTTCGGTGGGCTGGGGATTTCATCACTGCTTTTTGCAGATGATGTGGTCCTGATGGCATCATTGGTCTGTGACCTTCAGCACTCACTGGATCAGTTCACAGCTGAGTGTGAAGCGGCTGGGATGAGGATCAGCACCTCTAAATCGGAGGCCATGGTTCTCAGCAGGAAACCAATGGAGTACCTTCTCCAGGTAGGGAATGAGTGCTTACCCCAAGTGAAGGAGTTCAAGTACCTTAGGGTCTTGTTCGCGAGTGAGGGGACAATGGAGTGAGAGATTGGTCGGAGAATCGGCGCAGCGGGTGCGGTATTACATTCAATTTATCGCACCGTTGTGACGAAAAGAGAGCTGAGCTAGAAGGCAAAGCTTTCAATCTACCGGTCAGTTTTCGTTCCTACCCTCACCTATGGTCATGAAGGCTGGGTCATGACCGAAAGAACAAGATCCAGGGTAAAAGCAGGTGAAATGGGTTTCCTCATGAGGGTGGCTGGTGTCTCCCTTAGAGATAGGGTGAGAAGCTCAGTCATTCGTGAGGAGCTCGGAGTAGAGCCGCTGCTACTTTGCGTCGAAAGGAGCCAGTTGAGTTGGTTCGGGCATCTGGTAAGGATGCCCCCTGGGCGCCTCCCTAGGGAGGTGTTCCAGGCACGTCCAGCTGGGAGGAGGCCTCGGGGAAGACCCAGGACTAGGTGGAGGGATTACGTATATCTCCACCCTGGCCTGGGAACGCCTCGGGATCCCCTAGTCGGAGCTGGTTAATGTGGCTCGGGAAAGGGAAGTTTGAGGTCCCCTGCTGGAGCTGCTACCCCCGCGACCCGATACCGGATAAGCGGACGAAGATGGATGGATGGATGGATGGATGAATAAGAGGTAAAATATGACTTTAATTAGTAGCTTGAAAAAGAGTTAAATATAGCTTTAATTGGTCAATATCAAAGCCTTAAATGTTTAAATCCTACATCAGAATGGCCAAGTGACAGACTGGGGGTTGTGTACTATCACTCTGAGGTTTTTTCGTTTTTAGAGCAGCCTGAAAAAAAGATATAATAAAATAAAGCTTTAATTAGAAGCCTGAAAAATAGTTAAAATATAGCGTTATTTGGTAATTTTCAAAGCTTTTAATTTTAAAATCCTACCTCAGAATGGTCCGATATTACCCGAGTAACAGTCTGGGGGTTGTGTACTATCACTCTGAGGTGAAAAGAGTCTGGCTAAACAGGAGCTTTCGTTTTTAGAGCAGCCTGAAAAATAGTTAAAATATTGCGTTAATTGGTCATTTTCAAAGCTTTTAATTTTAAAATCTTACCTCAGAATGGTCCGATATTACCCGAGTAACAGTCTGGTGTTGATGTACTATCACTCTGAGGTGAAATGAGTTGGGCTAAACAGGCGGTTTCGTTTTTAGAGCCTGAGTTTGCACTGCCCCCAAATGGCCAAATATGGCTACCCGTTGAATTTTAAAGCTGATTCACATACTACAGCTCCTCGCCTTCCCATTGATGCCTAGCATGTCTATACATCTACCCTGGAGTTATGATGAAAACCCAGCTCCAAAGAAATCAAGATTTTGACAATTCTATTGCTAAAGTGCCTGACTTTGCACTGCCACCAAACGGCCAAATATGGATTCCCTTTGAATTTGAAACCTCATTCTAGGGATGCCCATGTCCATATCTACTGTGGAATTATGGAGAAAAGCCAGAAAAAAGCCAACTCAAACAAATCCAGATTTCGACAATTATGTCTCTAAACCTACTTACTTTGCGCTGTCCCCAAACGGCCAAATATGGGTTCCCGTTGAATTTGAAACCTGATTCGCATACGTCAGCTGTTCACGTTTGTAGGGATGCCCAACATGTCCATATCTACTGTGGAATTATGGAGAAGAGCCAGAAAAATCCATAAAAAAGCCAACTAAGACAAATACAGATTTCGACAATTATGTTGCTAAACCTCCTGACTTTGCTCTGTCCCCAAACGGCCAAATATGGGTCCCCGTTGAATTTGAAACCTGATTCGCATACGTCAGCTATTCACGTTTGTTGGGATGCCCAACATGTCCATATCTACTGTGAAATTATGGAGAAAAGCCAGAAAAAAAGCCAACTCAAACAAATCCAGATTTCGACAATTATGTTCCTAAACCTCCTGATTTTGCGCTGTCCCCAAACGGCCAAATATAGGTCCCTGTTGAATTTGAAACCTGATTCCCATACGTTAGTTCTTCACGTTTGTAGGGATGCCCAACATGTCCATATCTACTGTGGAATTATGGAGAAATGCCAGAAAATTCCAGAAAACAGCCAACTCAGACAAATACAGCTTTCGACAATTATGTTGCTAAACCTCCTGAATTTGCTCTTTCCCCAAACGGACAAATATGGGTTCCAATTGAATTAGAAACCTGATTCCCATACGTCAGCTATTCACGTTTGTAGGGATGCCCAACATGTCCAAATCTACTGTGGAATTATGGTGAAAAGCCAGAAAATTCCAGAAAAAAGCCAACTCAGACAAATACAGATTTCGACAATTATGTTGCTAAACCTCCTGACTTTGCTCTTTCCCCAAACGGCCAAATATGGGTTCCCGTTGAATTGGAAACCTGATTCGCATACGTCAGCTATTCATGTTTGTAGGGATGCCCAACATGTCCATATCTATTGTGGAATTATGGAGAAAAGCCAGAAAAAAAGCCAACTAAACAAATCCAGATTTCGACAATTATGTTCCTAAACCTCCTGACTTTACGCTGTCCCCAAACGGCCAAATATGGGTTCCCGTTGAATTTGAAACCTGATTCACATACGTAAGTTCTTCACGTTTGTAGGGATGCCCAACATGTCCATATCTACTGTGGAATTATGGAGAAAAGCCAGAAAATTCCAGAAAAAAGCCAACTCAGACAAATACAGCTTTCGACAATTATGTTGCTAAACCTCCTGAATTTGCTCTTTCCCCAAACGGACAAATATGGGTTCCAATTGAATTAGAAACCTGATTCCCATACGTCAGCTACTCACGTTTGTAGGGATGCCCAACATGTCCATATCTACTGTGGAATCATGGAGAAAAGCCAGAAAAAAGCCAACTCAAACAAATCCAGATTTCGACAATTATGTTGCTAAACCTCCTGACTTTGCGCTGTCCCCAAACGGCCAAATATGGCAGTATTTAGCCCAGTTGGAACCTGCATTCGGCACCAGATCGTTTCGTTTACCAAAGTAGTAACTTGGCTCTCAGTTATACTTCGTTGTAACTCTAGTAAGTTTTTTGCCTTTCCTTTTGTTCCTCGAGCTCAGTAACGATCTGTTTTTTTTCCTCTCTTGCTTCAGACAGACACAACTACACCTGTTTGCCGTTTGCCGCTGTTCAACAAGCTCATCGCCTCTCTGCCGTGCCACCCTCAGCCCGGATCCCTGTGAGCATTCGGACACACTATATTCTGCTTCGCCCGCTGCAATCCTGACCACACCACCAGCGCTGCAAGCTGACCCTGCCTTCGTTGTCTTTTTTTTTGTGATCATTTATTAAAAAGACACTTAAAACGTTCCTCATTGTGTTCGTGTCATGATCCTCTGTGTTCTGGGTCTTAGCCACAGCCATAACAGAACGATCTGGCCATGGACCCTACAGAGGCATCACACACGGTTAAGGAAGATGGCGTCCAGCGCACCATCCAGTCCCAGGGAGCTCTATTAGGACAACATGATCAGTTAATCCGTTCGCTACTAGACAATAACCAACAATTACTTGATCAAGTCACCAAGTTAACCGCTGAAGTTGCTAATCTGTCTGCCTGCAATCCTCCTCTCCCTTCTCCTCAGCCTCCCAGCCCTCCTGCCATCTCCGCAGATATGGCGGCGAGTCTGCCTCATCGGGAAACCCCTGTAACATCGCCCGAGCCTTTCAACGGAGAACTGGATAAGTGCCGGGGATTTTTGCTTCAGTGTGGACTGATCTTCCAACAAAGACCACTGTCGTTCACTACAGAATCCTCCAAGGTACATTATACACTGGGGTTGTTGAGAGGGAGAGCGTTGGCTTGGGCAGAGGCGGTTTGTTCCAATCAACAATTAGTGGGATTAACTTTTGCTGATTTTTCTTCTCAGTTGAGAACAGTTTTTGACCACCCTGACCATGCAGGTAATGCATCTAAAAGACTGATAAATCTGAGACAGGGCACGGGCAGTGTGGCGGAGTATTCAGTGGAGTTTTGGACGCTAGCAGCAGACTCCAAGTGGAATGAGGAAGCACTACGAGGGGTTTTTGTCAATGGTTTGAGTGAATCAGTCAAAGATGAACTAGCATCCAGAGATGAACCTAGTGACCTGTTTTGTCTTGTTTCCTTGGCTATCAAATTAGACAATAGAGTGAGAGGTGCCGGGAGAGAAGCAGCCGATCACACAATTCTGGACAAGTATTTACGCCACCGACCTCCCGTACCTCACCACCTCGGGGATGGCCCTCTTCGTCATCTACCTGCCACATTGGTGGGTAGCCAATGAGAATTGAGTGATTCAGACTCGTAACTATCGGTAAGCAGGGTACGCGGTTGCTTACGGGCCTGGTCCAATCAGGGGCCCGCGTCACTGGAAGACATTGATTGACAGCCGGGGCCCCCTATCGCATTTTCATTACTCACACAATCCCAGCAGTCCCACGTGCAGCCACTGACCAAGCAGGAGTGAGAACGGGTAAAATTAATTTCCTAGTTTCTGATATGAAGATGAGACGTGTGTGTGACTCGAACATCTCACATTTACCAACAAAACATACAGCGAAAGACCGTGCAAAACATTTCAGACCGTCCTGCCAACCTGTAGACATTTTAACATCAATGTACGCTGTAACGTTTTTTCACTCTAAAGTCAGCGCTGCTGTTTCAAATTGTCGGCTCTCTGCAGCGGGCGGGGCTGCTCCGTTTCCCCCGCGACTGACGCGCACACACAATCACACACAAACACACGCACAGACACACACACACACACACACAAACGCACACGGTGGATGCAGGAAAAAAACGCAGATGAGACGTACAGGATGACCTAAATTGAGGACAGCTACATTATTGTAAGTGCAATGATAAGTTAAAGTCCAATAAGTACTTTATTAAACCGTATGAATGTGTGTCCCAGGCCAGGATAGGAAATGAACTAACAATGTAAAGATCAACAAGCCAATGACAATGACAGATATGTTCATATTTGATTCATCCAATAAATTATTTTGTGTCTTAAATCCACCAGCCTTTTTCATATTTTACCAACATTTGCAGCATCCTGAGCCTTTTTGGTAAGGTTCCTAGGAAATCTCAGCCCAGAGTAATTAATTAATAGTAATAGGTATTATTCTCCCCAAAACAAGTTTCCTTTTTATTTATTTTTTTATTTTAAAGAACTATACAAAAAACATTCATGTGTAATGGTGCGCATTCACCAGTGTTTTGTTGTTGTGGTGTGCGTAGGCTACTCCTGATTTTGTCAGTCATCTCTTATATGCAGTGGCGTAACGAGCCAACACCGGGCCCCTATGCAGGATTATCAAGGCGGGCCCCCCTACTACAGCACGTGATGACGGCGCAATGTTCACGAGTAGGCTACCATCAATAGAACAGGACAGGATCATAGAGTCACAGCAATTCCTGTTTTTTACCTTTATGACGCAAAAAAAAAGTGGCTGGTAAAAAGTCCCTGTGGCAGGTGGATTTAAAAATCCACCTGCCACAGTGGCTGGTGGTCAAAAAAGTTAACTTCATGCCCTGGCTATTTCCATTGAGCCACTCCCTAAACCCCTCCGGGTCACTTCCCTAGATGGACGCCTCCTAGCTAAAATAACTCATCAAACCGTACCCGTTACGTTAATTTTGTCAGGCAACCATCATGAACTCATTCGTTTTTGTCAAGATTTTGTCCCCCTCTACCACACCCATCATCCTCGGTTACCCTTGGCTTAGTCAACACAATCCTCAAATCGACTGGACTCATCATGCTATTCACGGTTGGAGTGGTCACTGTCATTCAGAATGTTTGGTTTCAGCTGTGCCACCTACTCCGGGTGAACCGGTGTCCCTGGTAGACCCCCCCCCCGACCTGTCATCTGTCCCCATGGATTACCATGACCTTGCTGAGGTTTTTAGTAAGGACAAGGTGCTTTCGTTACCCCTTCATAGGCCTTACGATTGCGCCATCGAGCTGCTTTCTGGAGCCCCTTTCCCTTCTAGCCGCCTGTATAATCTGTCCCGTTCTGAAAAAGAGGCTATGGAAAAATACATAGACGACTCGTTGGTTTTTTTTTGTTGTCAAGAAGGACAAGACTTTACGTCCCTGTATTTTTTCCTCTCTTGCTTCAGACCGACACAACTACACCTGTTTGCCGTTTGCCGCTGTTCAACAAGCTCCTCGCCTCTCTGCCGTGCCACCCTCAGCCCGGATCCCTGTGAGCATTCGGACACACTACATTCTGCTTCGCCCGGTGCAATCCTGACCACACAACCAGCGCTGCAAGCTGACACTGCCTTCGTTGCCTTTTTTTTGTGATCATTTATTAAAATACACTTAAAACCTTCCTCATTGTGTTCGTGTCGTGATCCGTGAACCTTTTTTATTGGATCCAGCACCTCCTGTGTCACTATGAAAAATAATTTGCCTAAATGAAAAAAATAAATTACTGTTTGTATAGTGTCCAATGTTGTTATCTGTCGTGTTAGTTTTTATTCCCCACTGAAGTTCCACAAAAATCTTGTTTGCATTTTCGATGTCTTTTGAGGTGAATTTTCAGGGTAAGACAGAGGGGGGAGAGGGACGGAGGGAGGGGAGGCACTTCAAGTGACACATGCACTTGTGCTGGTTGAGATTGCTGTTAGCCTTGTTTCACTCAGGGGAAAAGTGCCAAAAAGACAAAGTTTGCTTAACTTGTTCAAATACGCTGGCCAGTCAGATCCCAAACAAGCAAAAATCGTTTCCTCCGATCAAGAATATGGAGACATTACATTTCGTACCCATGCAGTGCATGTTCTGAAATTAAAATAAACATTTCCCTGATGTACACACAGCATTGTTTAGGTGTTTTTACTCAGAGAAGCTACGTAGGCAGTGTCATTTGTTTTTGTTCCGTTACCTCCAACCCCGTTAAGTTGCCGGATCCACCCCACTCTGCGCTCCGGGACCTTCTACTTTACAAATGAAGCACTGGGTGGAGGTAATAGGGATAAGGGTGGTTGGTAACAGGACCTGTTAAAGAAAGGAAAATAAAAACAAAACATGGTTATTTATCTTGCAGCAAGCATGAATTTCTCACATTAAAAATACAGAACTGTATCAAAATAAAAAAAGATAACCTTGATGTTGCATAATGTAAACAATTGTATTTTGTCATATTCAACATGTAAACTGCATGAATATTAGCAAAATAAGGGGCAGTAACGTTAGCTATTTGAGCTCACTTTTACAAAGCTCTAACGTTACAGTTCATGAATGCACATAACGACAGAAACTAAAACAATGTTTACAACACTTTACATGATTATTTAAGTTACACAAAATAAGGATAACGATTGCTTAAATAGATCCAACCGGACATGACATGACCAGTTCCGAAGGATTGCGTTGGGTCCAAGCATGGACCTGTCAAGCTAGCCTTTCAGCTAACATTAGAAAAATAAAATGAGCTTATGGAACGTTAGCTTATGTATGTAAATCACGTAATTATTACGTTAATAACCTTCAGCTGTAACTTTTCTACATTAAAATGTCTAAAAACGACCATACCTATGTTATATATTTTTTTGAGTTGTGTAGTTACACTATCCCAAATGTTTCCATCAAATGGCAAACCCAGAGAAATCTGTTATTTATTTTCAGACATGTCACATTTCATTTAGCTAGTCGCCCATCACCATCTAGTTACTCGCAACTTCTGTCAAAACATGGGCACCCAGATGCTACGTTCGAGAGTAATTGTAAATCATACAATGTCACAGAAAAAAAACTGGTAACACTGCTTTTTTGCTTCTGCAAAATGCATAATTTTGTGATTAATAACATGCCACTTTGCAACACAGTAATACAGGAGAAACCTTATTTATTGATACATATCAATATTAATCCAGCTTAATGTTACTGCAGTGTATGCGCTGGGTGACAAGTAGCTAACATTAATGCTAGCTAATGCTTGGTGGATGAGTCAATATCACTATCAAGTGCCTTTGGCGTCCTCATCAGACTCACTCACCCTTTTTCATCATGAAAATGTAGCAGAATAATGAAAGTCTGAGGTCTTATTATAAGTGGCCAAACATTTGCACACATATCAGTACAATGATAAGTCTCTACAAAAGTGTTTCCTTCATTTTATACAATCTTTTTTCATTGGATGTACGTGATTTTGGCATGTCCCACACACTGCTCTGCTAACTACAGTGTGTGTAATAAGTGGTTAAATGATACTAAATCCACATTTTTTTTTACATGGTTTTATTGTCCACAATAAGTTATTTGATAAAACAAGTAATTTTGATCATGTATATTGTATTTTCATAATCATATTGAACATTTTGCATGTGTCCCTGAAATTGCTGTCCACCCTGTCATTATGTGGTAACTGCCCCTTTAAGAAACCCACTGATGTTTTCAGTGACATCACTACGAGCATTTTGTCTTTCTTCAATGAAGGCTGAAGCAGTGTCTAGTTGCAGAGTAAATATTTACACTTATGTTTCATAATTTTCATCATATTATGTGTGTAGTTGGATGTTGTTAAGCTTAACATGTCCACTCTGTCATAGTGAAATATCAATTGATAGAAAAACCTATCAGAACTTTGAAATATATTTGGAAAACAGTACACAGTCAGCTTGCTAACTGTAGTATGTTGCTAAGTGAAGGTCCACCATGTGCTCATTAAATGCTAACATTAGCCAAAAATGTCCACCCTGTCAGCAAGCCTTCCATGACAGGGTGGACATGGTTCATGACAGGAAGGACATGTGCATAGTTTAGGCCACATGCTGATAATGTTACACATATTACAACAGCTATTACACACATTTTATAACAGTACATGCTATACATAGTAAGAATGGGCAATATGGACAATTTTTTTGGCGATATCGGTATCAGCAAACCTAGTTTGATAAGGCAAGCCTAGTTTACCGGGACTGCCAATTAAAGTGTGTAAGGGAACATTTTGAATCGTCTTTTTCAAGGAATGAGATCAAAAGGAGCTGAGATAGCAAGGAGATATCGGGAACGTCCTGATGCTGACCCAGACAGAAGAAGAAAGTACCTTGAGAAAGAAAGGGTCAAAAGGAAAAAAGACAGAGAGACTGGAAAGAAGAAGGGTGTCAATGAGCTCAGTGAGAGAGAGAAGAGGACAAAAAGAAAGAAATGGAAAAATAAAATAATAATAATAATAATAATAAGAAGAAGAAGAATAATATTATATATTATTATTATTATAATAAATAAATAATAAAATAAATAAAAATAATGTGGGGGTGTTGGCTGAGATCGAATTAGGCTTGATAATAATATTAATTATGGGGCACTAGTCAGTTCAAATTGAATAAAATGCAGGAAATGAGACCAGACCTGGTAGAATTTACCCCTACGATCATTCAGTCTTGCAATAAGATCCTCAAATGAGGCTGTGTCCGTCATTAACTTCAGCCAGTCTATAAAACTAGGCCTTAATTGGCTTTTCCAGTGTAAAACATTTTTCTTCTTGTTCTACAGTTGAATGTTTGACTTTCACTGTGCAGAATGATGTACAGAGTTTAACGCTAGAAGGCCACATTAATGTCTCATTTTGGGCATCTTTATTCAGTGGCTGCATGCAGGTAGAGTGGATCAAAACCAGTCTGTTCAACTGGTATTTCATGTTCTATGAAAATAAACAAATTATTTTCACAAGTTAGCAAAATCTTTTGTGTGATTCCTTTATAAACAAATGAGGGCCAAATAGTATTGTTTCAAAGTTTGACCAGATATCTTTTTTGTTAGATTTTATTTAGAAAAGAAAGTACAACTCTCGCAGATTTTATAGAGAAACAAATAGTTTGCCATAATTTCATTATTATCCAAATACTTATCCCATTAACTAAAATATGTTGTTGAGAAAGTGACTAAATAGTTTTCTGAAAATGTACGTTTTATAATCACTATGTAATTACAATGTATTTATTCTGCTTTGAAATTGTCCATGACAGGGTGAACATATTTTGCTGTTTGCATGTAAATTGTCTGCTTGCAGTTAATTTATAAAAAGTGTGGGAGCTTGACCAATATGCATTTCTAACAGCATAACATATACTTAATACAATGAATATGAAGTTCGATGGAAAATCTCAGCTGTTTTGGGGGGAAATGGGGAAGTCTCAAAGGCACCTTATGGTGATATTGACCCGGATAACAGCATAGGCTTACAACATCGTTCAACACGCTCATCAAGTTATTAGTAGTATGATTGTTTTGACCATGGATAAAAGCAGCACTGCGCTAACCGACGAATAAGTTCACTAGTAACGTTAACGTTAGCTGTATAGATAGACGATTAATCTAATGTTAATTTAGCCAGCTAGCACACTCTGCTCTGCCTGCCTCACTCCCCCGGCACAAAGAGACATCATTCGGGATGATAGCTGACAACACAGCCGGGACATGTAGCAATAGCTAGTTACCGTTAACCCCAGCCGGTGCTTACAACGCTAACGGCAGTTTAATGAAGCGTCGGGAAACAGAGAATATCAGACCCAGGCATCCTAGTCACAACATCGGCTATCCATAATGTTAGCTAGCTAGCTACGTCTCAGTAAACGCTAACGGCGTTTGTACCAAAAATCTCCTCCCTACCAAATTTCTCCCCCCTTCACATTTAGCTGTCTTTAGAGTTAGCTAGCTAAATTAACCCGACAATAGGTGTGTTAAGCACGAAAAAGAATAGTTAAGATTACAGAAAAGTGAAGGGGGAGATCGGGCAGCTGGGAGATGTTCTGCTGCTGCACAACAGGCATCGAACATCATCGCCATTGCGTAGATTCCCCGTGCAATCCCCACCCACACCCGTCTCTCAGCCTCGTTGAGTAGCTAGCTAGCGTTACAACAAACCCCGTCCACCCGGTAAAATCCAAAAGGTGACATTGGCATGTGAAATAGACTGTGATCGTGTGGTAAAACCTGCTAACGTTAGCCGCAAATGTTAGCTTGCCGGCGCACTAGCTAACTGAGGCCTGTACTACGAATCAAGATCAACATGCCCTGGATTTCTCTCAGTTATCTGGCTTCACTAACCCTAACAACCGCGGTCCCGCATAACCTGTGTCACGACAGTGGTTGACAACTAGTTCAGTCAACTCAGGGTTTCCCAATCCAGCGGCGCGCGCGTTCACATAGAAGAGTCAATGTTTGCGCACCACGACCAATCGCAAACATCTACAAGAGCCGCATATTTTAAACAAGAAGAGCAAACTATAATTCTACATAAATATGAAGAACACAAACACGGTTCTACAGGCAAAATGCAGGAAGGAAAGCTGGCAAAAAAAGCCAACGCTGTTTTACGTAAATCACAACGCTTATCCTATCAATATCACTTCCAGTGGTGTAGTCTACGTGATTGTAAGCTCCAGGATTTCTATATACCCACTTAAAAATGCCCAATGACACGTAACAACATACTTTCCATTATATTTTTGATAGGCTACATTTTGAATTGTCACCTTTGCTTTATTTTTATGATATGGCCCCCTCCTCCCCCAAAGGCAGATTCTGGCCAATATACAGTACAGTACACCCACTATAATAGCCTACATTAGACTACACTGTCTACAAGTGATCACTTCCCCATCAGTCAGGCACAAGATCTGACCATAATTACACTTTTGCTTTCCATGAACTGTCTTTAGCCTTTTATTTCAGTTGGCAACACACGGCTGAAGAAGCCGACAAATAGCCGATATGTAATTCCCTCCGCTTATATCTATATCTTTCATAAAGACACCCTTCAGTGAATGTTTACAGGGTTGTCGGTCTCTAAATGTTTTAACTTCTCTCTCTCTCTCTCTCTCTCTCTCTCTCTCTCTCTCTCTCTCTCTCTCTCTCTCTCCTAAGACCGGTGACGGCGTTATCAATCGAGTATTGATTGGTCAGTAGGCGGTGCTTTAACACCGGTTGATCTCTAATCTCCATCTTAACCTGCTCCCGACCAGGTTAGGAGTTCAGCATGAGTTACCACGCCGATTGGAAAAATGTAATTATATTGGGGAAACTGCAGCTATTTTATTAGCATGATATGAATAAACGTTACTAAACGTAACGTGAATAAACTTGAATGGGTAAACTTGTCCGTGAACAGATGCATTCTAATCAACGATAGCATTTAGCAATAAAAACTCCCATAATTCCATGCAACTTCCCTACGTCATCAAACATCTGTGTTTACAATCCATTGTTTTGGTTGAGAGACCCCTAGCGGCAGAAAGTTATATATTGTACGTTTAAATGAAATTCACATGGCAACACTCATAGGCAAACTATAACAGTTCAAACAAAAGCCATTAATGAATTAAAAATATATAAATCTAGCCTTTTAGCTAACGTTGGAATGATAAAACAAGCTATCTTATTTATGCTACTTATTTCCTAAATCCTTCAATTCCCATCTCTAACGTTAAAAACCTTCGGCTCTCTACCACAAAATGAAATTAATGTTACGGCTTGACGAGGGATGGACAAAGCTTGGACCCAAATGCAGATAAGAAGGAGTTTATTGAACAAAAACTTACAAATAAGAGTGTCCAGGGGTTGGCAGGCAGGCACACACAAAATAATCCCAAAAGGCTTGAAGACCAGGAAGCAAAAAACACAGGCATCTAGTAGCCATGACAACAGCACACAACTCGACATGAAGCGCAACACCAAACAATGATCCCACACCAGACAAAGACAACACAGAGACTAAATACATAAGGTAACGAGGAGAAATGAGAGATAGGTGACACAAGGGCTACAACAGGTGAAACACATTAGGGCTGAGCAGAACAATCAAAAAAGGCGGGAAAACACAACGCAGGAAGTAAAGCTAGACAAGACAAGGGAGAAAAGACAGACTACAAATTAAAACAGGAAACAGAACATAACAGAAACTCACAATCATAACAACATGGCAACACTCATAGGCAATCTAACACTGTTTAAACAAAAGCAATTCATTAATTAAAATATATTAATATATATCAACCATGTATCTTCATTTTACCTGACAGGGAAGGAAGTTGGAATATACTGTTCTTCTCTTTGGTCCGCGGGTAATTGTTGGCATTGAGGAAAAGTATCGCCCCCTGCTGGTATAGCACCTTCATAATGCATGTAATGTTTACACCTCCGCGAGGCAAACCATGACACTGCAACACGTTCTCACACTCATCTCGTAAAATATGGACACTTGGTCAGGTGCCTTTGTCGTTCTTATTGACGCTAAAAGTCTCCTTTAGCGCTTTAAGTAAACGCGCTTGGTCGGGACTATTGCCGTCCCTTTAGCGCTATAAGTAAACACGCTTGGTCGGGACTACTGCCGTCCATTTTGACGCAGTTATGTTAAGGAAAAGGTCAACCGCAGGCTTACGGTTCCGTTACACGCGGGAAGAACGGGATGTTTGGGTTTAGGAAAGGGTTGTGGGTGGGAGTACGGTTCTGTGACACGCGGGAGGAAAGAAAAAAGCGACTATAGCAAGCGTGACAAGTGGGACGCGAACCCCGCTCTCCTGGGTGAAAGTCCTGTGTTTGTTTGACCCATCCACCACCCCAACCAACCACCTTACGCCGAAATTCTCTCCCCAGTGCGTTACACAAACACGCTGAAAGACGCCTTTTTTGTCGCATCAGACGCTGACAGCCACTGTCCAAATGTCGTTATTTTACGAGTTCGGAATGAGAACGGGTTGGACACTGACACGCCAAACCCAATGGACCAGCGGGTGTATTACATGCTTAGGCGTGATACTGGGTTGAATAATTTATTAGGAGTTTACACTTAAAAACAGGGCTCAGACATACAGAAACTCTCTCCACTAAAATAACCCAAACTTTGTTTAAATGTTATGATCACGTAGGACATAAATGCTTATCGTAAGAAGGTGGGTTTTCACGGCCTTTATATGACATAAAAGTCATGACAATCCATTTGAGAGTGAGGCCATGCCCCAATAATGTGTTTAGATTTGGCACATGTGCAAAAGGTTTGTGCAAAAGAAAATGTCCACCAGATGGCAGCATGATACCACCAAATGTATGCCTATGCTCATAAGCAATAACAGCAGAGAGACTGCTTTCAATGTGTGCAAACACTTGATACCCAGGATTTGTAATGTTTAAATAACAATTAGTTGTACAGCACAAAACTAAAAAGTTATATAGTACTAATATAGAAATTCAACAAGTTCCAACTTTCCACCTTTATTTAGTATCCTCTAGTTTCATTACGTGTTCTTAAGTTTCTTTAATATGCTCAACCTTTTATTTTATATTCACACACTTATGTTCTAAGCTATGAATATAATTATTATAGTAAATAACACATCTAAACTCCCATTTCAGCATTGACTATATCTTGCATTTCAGATGTAAATATTCCAATCCACAGACTAGTCACTTTTCCCCCAAGTTATCCCAAGTTCACATTCTACAACAATGTGGGCATCTACAGTAGAATAAAAATAATAATAAAAGAAATGTTGGCTGCAGTTATTGAAAAAGAGAAAAACAAACTAGGAAAAATGTCAATATGGTTAAGAAGTGTTTAAATCTTTCAGAATTTCTTTTGGAAAAACCTACAATTCAGTGGCAACAGGGTAAAATCCAGAAACTGCTACTAGTTACTAGGAAATAGTTAGCTAAAACTTCTAACAGTTCAAATAGTTAGCTAAAACTACAGACTAAATAGTTCAAATAGTAAGATAAAAGTAATGGATAAACAGTTGAAACATTTAGCTTCACTCCCAAGTAGTAGTAGGCCTAGTACGATTGCTGACCAAACCAACCTAAACATTGACAGTTCAGTTGTATGAATAAAGTAGCAATATCCACTTTCATATAATTAATAGCGTTATACATTTGGAAGACATTACAAATTGATGAAGACGTAGGTGAGTTCATCTGACGGAGTGTGGGGGTACCTCAGACCAAAAAAGTTGGGAACCACTGTACATGATTGATAATTATGGGACGCCCGTGTTCCTCCCAGCCACCCAGAGTGGGGCGGGGGGAGGGCCCCAGGCAGTACACATGAAGCGGCACATATCATGATTGTAGGCGTGCATAGTAGTGAGAAAGAATGTATCAGGATCGGTAATAACGAGGACACCGCGTTACACCCAGCACTCAATACAGGCGGGGTGAGGAAGCAGGAAAACATACATGCAGGACGCATAATCCGTGATTGTAGGCGTGCATGATAGTGACAAAATATATTTACATATATGTATAATATATACATATACATACACTATATGTGGGACACCGCTTTCCTCCCGGCAGCAGACAGAACACACACACGACGGGGCATCAGTCGTCGAGAGGATAGGACAGAGTGGGTCAAAGAGGGCTCGGACATATCCCACAGATAGAAACGGATGAAAGGGCATGGAGATGCCCAGGAGGCCACTGCGCTGTTGCCGATAGTGCCCTTGTAGAATGTGCACGGATGCCCTGGGGGGGCTCCGCCCCCTCCGTGTTATAGGCTTGGGTGATAGCCTCGCACAGCCAGTGAGACAGATGCTGGTTTGACAGGGCCGCTCCTTGGGAGTGTTCCCTATAGTGTACAAACAGCTGCTGTGTCCGCCTTATGTCCGCCATGCGTAAAACATACTGTGATAACGCATGCACCGGGCACAATCGGTGGAAAACCTCCTCCGCGTTGTTGTTATGAGGCGGGGGGAAAAACCCTGGAGGGAAAAAAACCTTTTCGGTGTGAAAGAGGGGTTAGGCTGTAGGGTGGCTGCGCTCCCGTCCCCTCTAATGGAGAGACAGGACGGCGAAACTGACAGCGCACATAAGTCGCTCACTCTCCTGGCTGACGTCAAGGCAAGGAGAAGCGCTGTTTTTAGAGACAGCAACCTGAGAGGGACTTGTGCCAAGGGCTCGAAAGGAGGCTTCCCCAGAGCTCGAAGCACCAGGGCCAAATCCCATTGGGGTGTGAGAGAGCGCACGGCGGGTTTCTGTCGTCTGACCCCTTTCAAAAAACGATTTACTACAAGGTGCGCAAAAAACGTTCTCTCTCCATAGCCTTCGTGGCAGGATGAAATGGCTGCTGCGTAGGCTTTGACTGTGGACGGAGCCAAGTCGTTATCCACCAATGTTTGCGCCGCGTAGCCTACACGCTGTTGTGGAGGGGGCTCTCGCCCTCTGAATAGTGCGCACCATGGCAGGAGGCAAGCCTGATCTCTGCAGGCGTTCCCACTCAGCAGCCAGCCCCACAGTCGCTGGGTTATCACCGGGGGGTGAGATATCAGGGACCCTCCGGCAGCTGAACCAGCGTCGGGAACCAGGATACGCTGGTGCGCTCCGGTGCCACCAAGATGACCGACAGATTCTCTTCCTGGATGCGTTCCAGGAGACGAGGAATCAGAGGGACCGGGGGAAAAGCGTATAGGAGGGTTCTGGGCCAGGGGTGGTGGGAGAAAGCGTCCACACCGAGGGGTGGATTGTCCCGTGTGCTCAAGGAAAACCACAGAGCACACTGTGTGTTTTCTCGTGAGGCGAACAAATCCACCTCCGCTTTCCTCAACCTGCTCCAAAGCTTCTGAACAATAGTGGAATTCAATTTCCACTCGTTGTGAGAAGGCCCTCCCCTCGACATTAGGTCTGCTGCCCGGTTTAGGATCCCGGGGATGTAAACAGCCTTGAGGGACTATGTTGTTCTGTGCCGCGAGACCCTGGGCCGCACACTGGTGTGACCGGTCAATGACCTGAGCACATACCTGATCCTGGGGCGAAGGAGGCGTAGGCTTCCGGTGGCCAAAAGAAGTGGCCTTCGGAAGCAGGATGGACGCCAGGCTCTGCTCCGGGGGGGGGGGGGGCCCGAAGGGAAGCTCGCTTCTGTGTCGCCTTGAACCCGGGTAAATGGGGCGTAGTGAAAGACGGGAGCCTTCAGTTTCCCGGGCTGGGAGAGCACCTCTTCCACAAACGGCCGAAGCTCCGTGAAGCGCGGCCAGAGTGGAGCCTGTGATGAGGGCGGCTCCTGAGCGTAAACATCCCCGCTCAAGAGGCCGCGAGCGGGGGCTGGAAGCTCAGCCGGGAGCGCTATGCCTCTCTGGTCTGCCGCCTTTTTGATGATCTCCGGCACATCCAAAAAGAGAGTCTTAGCAGTGGAGGGTGGAGCCACCTGAGGCAGAGGGGAAGACCGCCGGAGCGGTGCCCTTGGCCATTCCGGAGATGGGGAGAGCCGCAATGGGAGGACATCGATCCCCGTTTCGAGGTCCAGTTCTCCCAGGGGGGAGGAGGGACAGCCGGTGACGAAGGCGTTATCCGAGGGAATCGAGCCATCGGACTCGTGCTCGTCGACAAAGCTTTCCTCCGGCGGATCCAGGGTGTTGACGGATTGCCGTCTGTCTGCCCAGCTGCCATCCCCTTCCCCGCTAGCCTGACACTCCAGAAAAGCTTCTGCCCACCGGTTAAGCTTTTTAGATGGCAGGCGGATGCAGAACTGGCAGGAGGCGTCGGGGGTGAGAGCCTGACTCTCCAGAAAAGCTTCCGCCCGCCGGTTAAGCTCTTTAGATGGCAGGCGGATGCAGAACTGGCAAGAGGCGTAAGCAGCGCCAAGGCAGGTCTCACAGCGGGGATGGAGGTCCGGCGGCAGGATGCAGCCGGTCCGGCAGGTGGGGCAGAGGCGAACACCGCTGGAAGTCAAGCTTGTCTTCATACTGCTAGCTTGAAGAAAAAGTCGGAGCAGAGCAACGGGTCCGCTCTGTTTATATACAGTATTTGCGGACGTAGTTGAAGCCCGAGTGGTACGCAAGGGCGGGAAAGAAAATCTTCACGACTGCGCATGCGCGAAGGGATGAACCCAATAGCGTGGCTTAGAGGGCGAAGCCTATACGAAATAGAACAGTCTTGGCCATGAATCCTTAGATGCAGTGTGTGCATTTGTGAGCATGTGTGTGTGTGTGTGTTTGCTTGATATTCAGATAAGTGACATGACTGTAGATATAAGGACTACATGAAGTTGATCTGTCTAGACAACAGATCAACTTCATGTTTACCTTGGGCACCTTTATATATTCTGTATACAGTGCTAAGCATAAGTGAATACACCTATGCTAAAGTTGACCAAAAAGAGGAATAAAAAAATCATCTTTTGGAAATTGATCTTAATGCCTTAATTAAAAAAATGAGGAAAAATCCAAAACTTTAAGGACACTAATTTTCTTTGTGAATGAATAATGTATCGTAAATAAATAAATGTTCTTTCTTAAAATACAGGGGGCATGAGTGAGTACACCCCTATGTTAAATTTCCATAGAGGCAGGCAGATCTTTATTTTTAAAGGCCAGTCATTTCATGGATCCAGAATACTATGCATCCTGATAAAGTTCCCTTGGCCTTTGGAATTAAAACACCCCCACACCATCACATACCCTTCACCATACCTAGAGATCGGCATGGTTATTTTAATTCCAAAAAGATCAATTTCCTTTTCAATTTTATTCCTCATTTTAGTCAACTTTAGCATGAGTGTATTCACTTATGCTTAGCACTGTATATACACAGTTGTGTTCATAATAATAGTAGTGTGTTTAAAAAAAGTGAATAATGCTCAAAATCCTTAGAATAGCTTTTACTTCCATAATATCAATGCATTGGGAACACTGCACATTCAATTCCAAATCAAAACATGACCAAAATTGATGAAGTTTGTGTTACACCTTCACAGAAAGTGAAGAAAAAGGAATATTAGGCTGTTCAAAAAAATAGCAGTATTTGCATTTTTCTTTACAAATTCAAACATTTACTGTATAAACTGAAAAAATATCTCAAGGGTTTGCTTTACTTTGTATCACTGCACTAATATTTAGTTGCATAACCATTATTTCTGTTAAGTTTCCCAGGACAATTGGACTACATTCCACAATTCCTCTGTATTACTGGGTTTTGCCTCAGAAACAGCATTTTTGATGTCACCCCACAAGTTTTCTATGGGATTGAGGTCTGGGGATTGGGCTGGCCATTCCATAACATCAATCTTGTTCATCTAGAACCAAGACTTTGCTCGCTTACTGGTGTGTTTTGGGTCATTGTCTTGTTGAAAGACCCATTTCAAAGGCATTTCCTCTTCAGCATAAGGCAACATGATCTCTTCAAGTATTTTGATGTATTGAAACTGATCCATGATCCCTGGTATGCGATAAATAGGCCCAACACCACAGTATGAGAAACATCCCCATAACATGATTTTTACACCACCATGCTATACTGTCTTCATAGTGTACTGTGGCTTGAATTCAGTCGGACAAACTGTCTGCGGCCCCTAGACCCAAAAAGAACAATTTTGCTCTCATCAGTCCACAGAATGTTGCACCATTTCTCCTTTGGCCAGTTAATGTGTCATTTGGCAAATTTCAACCTATTCAGTACATGTCTTTTTTTCAGCAATGCTGATGCTGCTTTGCGGGGGCTTCTAGCTGATAGCTTTGCTTGACATAGCCTTCTTCTGATCGTAACAGTACTCACAGGTAACTTTAAGTCTTCTTTGATTTTCTTGGAGCTGATCATTGGTTGAGCCTTTGCCATTTTGGCTATTCTTCAATCCATTCGAATGGATTTTTTCCCACGTTGTTCAGGCTTTGGATGCCATTTCAAGGCATTTGAAATAATTTTGGCTGAGCAGCCTATAATTTTCTGCACTTCTTTATATGTTTTCCCCTCTCCAATCAACTTTTTAATCAAAGTCCGCTGTTCCTCAGAGCAATGTCTGGAACGACCCATGTTGCTGAGTATTTCAGTGTGAAATGCACTATAACCAGCATGCACAACATTTTCTTCCTTCCTTCCTTAAATATGGGCCATAATTGACACCTGTTTCTTCACAGAATCAATCACCTCACTAATTGAACACAACACTGCTACTATTTTGAACATGCCCCTTTCAATTACAGATTAAATTACACAGAATGAGCAGCATGCATGTCATGACTGTTGGGTCTGTTGATTTTCTATGACACTTACTAGTAAATTATTTGCCATGTAGAAATATCATTTCTACCAAAACATTTGATTTATGAGGTTAGTGATGTTGGACTGCTATTATTTTGAACACAACTGTACGTATGTCCAAACAGACAGATACACACTATAGCTCCATGGCTTTGTTGGTTTGCTGTGGGATTATTTTCTTTCATCTTAAGTTTCAAGGATCTTCAGAAAAATAAGCAGTGTTTATTTGCAAGATGACTTGAGAATAGTCGTGAGGGTAAGTGGAGTGGATTGGAGGTAAGTGGAGATGGAAAATTACAGATGATGCAATGACACGATAAAGCGAGGGAGGAGGGGTAGTTAAAGGAGAATTCCGGTCGATTCCAACCCGTAGCTCTGTTGTTTGTAAATTAGGAGTACTGTCAGTAGCGAGAAAAACGAAACCAATCGGTGCTGCCTACACCGAGTTATCCTCCTGCTAGCGTTAGCACCCAACAGGCTTAAACAGGGCTTAAACGGGGCAAGTTTTAAACGTGTTTTTAGCCTCTAAACATGCTCGAAATGCCATTACAAATGCTTAGCCATGTGCAGTTATTCCTTCCAAGGGAACACAGCGAATTTGACTGCAGTAGATGTGACAGAAAGCCATAAAAGTTGTGTTAATCCATACCTCTGTTTATTTCATGCTGTCCGGTGAAGCCCACACTAGTCGAATGCCGATCTCATACAATCCAATATTCCAAAATGCATTTTTTCCACAAAAAAACGATTTGCCGAGGTTCTTTCCATAGTAATGCGTATGTATCAACAAGCTGTAACCTGACACCACAGAGGAGCGAGCAGAGCTGCAGTTCAAGAGTTCAACAGCTAGGTAACCTAGCAACGGCAGTAGGGGGAGGAGCTCACAGAGCTGACAGACGGAGCTTGGAGTTAGATCAGGACTAATATGAGAAAATGGTTCGAGTTTGTGCCTTTCCAAATTGCGGCAACCAAATGAAGAGATATTTGAGCTTGAGCTTTCACCGTCTACCCCTCCGCAACCGGGAGATTTCACAGTTGTGGCTGGTTGCACGTGATGCGGGTACATGATGCTCGTGTGGATACTGTATCGCAATGAGGAAGAATGCTTGTGCTGTAAGGAATGGGATCTCATCCAGCCTGGTCTGGATGGGTCCCCAGATAACGGACATTGTTTCGCCCATACACAGAGGTTTCCCCATCTGATCTATAAGGATGTTCTGGAAGCGTTTTTTTTTGTCCTGAAAGTAAATTGGAAGAAGCAGCCTAAACCGGACGGACCTGATGGCCAGCTGTCTAATGAGTGAGTACAACAGGCTTTCGTGACTCTGTCCTAGCTTAGGTACATGTACATTTGTCCTGTCAGGACAAAGAGAAGTCGGACAGGAGGGCTGGAAGAGAGAATGAATGAGGCGGGAGTGAATTAGGCACCCAGCCAGCATGTCGATGTGGGACACACAAGTTTGATGGGCCATATTTGTCCACTGGCTCCATCCAGGCCTGACGTGTGTCTGCCCATGTGGAGGTTAATAGGGCCATGCAGAGTTACAAGTGGGGCTTGTGTGAGTATTCATCCTTTTGTTCCACATAGGCCCCTGTTTGTGTTCATTTACAGTATGTGGGCTAATTGATTGTGGGATGGCAGACCGTGTGTGTGTCAAAACTAGGTCCCATGTGGGATATCTGTTGGAGTCTACCTGGGTTACACATGGGCTCTTATATAATTACAGGTGCATTTATACATCAAACTGTAACACTGAGTTAGATATGCTTTTGTTTTTCTCCTAAATGCAAATTTCTCCTAAGGTGTTGAATATTGCCTCAACTGTGCTGATTTTCATTTTTTTATATGATCTTATAGATATTCTCTGTCAAAAACAGTCAAATGGACAAAAGACATAACACATAAAACATTCCATTAAACCTAAAAGTCAAAAGTCAGGCTAAAGACGTAGGTTTTAAGTTTACGTTTAAGATATCAACGCTTTCTGCTCCTCTGGACAGACAGTTCCAACGGTTCAGAGCAAAAAATCTATAAACTGCCTTACCAAAAGTTTTTGTATTGCTCTTTGGAACACACTTGTGCCAGATGAACTGAGGGGTAATAATAATGGTGAAGCGCTGCTGCCTTATACTGAATGTAACTGCCTGATAATGATAAAGAAATATAAAAATAGACATATAAATTATGTATGATTAATACACATAAAAACGTTGTCATGGTCAGGCCAGCGTTAATCCCTGAGGGCCAGATGTACGTACATTTGCGAATGTAGCGTTATCAGCGGCATGGCCAACCCGCAGAAAGCGCACACTTTGATACTTCAGTTTACGTCGTATTTACCAAACCTGCAGTTCATCAGGTAATCAGCGCCTTTCTCCGCCCACTATACCGTAAATTGCGCTGTAGCAAAGCGTTAAGTACTTGTGCTATGATACGGCTGTGTGCAGACTGCGATATTCCCACTGCTGATGCTATGACTGTTTGAAATGATCCTGATGCCAATATTTGTAATGTAGTGAGAAGTTTAACAACTAGAATGGAATGTGAACGCTGAGTCGGGGATTCAATGTCATCTTTGATTTCTTCCAGTAACTGTAATATTGCATGGCTGCTTAATCTGTAACGCTTAATGATTTCGTGTTCACTCAACTGAAAAAGCGTGATTCTTGTGGCAAAAAAAATTTCAGCTCATCTCCTTGGCCTATGTCTTCGTCTTGCTCGGATTACAGCTGCCATTTCACTAGGAGGCATATGCGAGGAAACACGCTTGCAGCTGGTTTACACCTGCTTTTAAGAGGCGGAGAATTTTCACCGCAAAATAGAGGCACGCTTTCACGGGCAGTTTTTGTACATGCAGCGGAATACATAATTAGGCGCACTTTACGCTTCCCCTCATATCTATTTATGAGAAACTCCCACTTTCCCCTTGACCCTCCCGTGAATGCATATGCATGACACGGAAAAGCGCAATTTGCCATTTTCAGTTCCCGCGACAGGCAGTCTGCGCTTTTACCTCAGTGCGGCCTGTTTGTACAAACAAGTGCACGTTGTAAAACAAATACGCCTGAAGTAGGCGCAAAAGCGTTAGTACATCTGGCCCTGAGTATGTGTTTGCATCTGTTTCTATCCCTTGACCCTGTGTTTCTGCTCCTGCCAACTAGATGCCCTCAGTGATGCTTTACATGTCACTGTGGTCACCTGACTGGCCTTCCTCACAGCAGACATTTTGACTTGTCATAGTAAAAGCACAGGTGTTACTAATAACAGTGTTCCAATGAGAGTGAGCACGCATGCACAATACCAGGAACCAGAAATCAAAACAGCTACTTGGAATCCAACATTAATTTGATCATTTACACCTTTGCTTTTCCTACTGTGACAAGTTTGACCGTGCAAACACTGCTACCCTCTTTCATTCCTTCAACCACCTTCTTGAAAAAGTCAACTTTGCAAGTTAGCGCATATCCAAAAAGCCTGTGGATATCCAAGTCTTTCGTAATGTTTAGATTTGTGGGCTTTTCTTTTGGCCATGCATCTCTCCCTCAGCCAAACAGACAAGAGGCCTTAAACTGGCAGTAAACTGTCGCAAACTGCTGCAAAGCCTGAACAATATCGGCATATCCCACGTCTTAATCGGACATTGCCATATTTGGAAAAAGGCCTTATTCGGAATATCCAAATGGAATATGCTGTTTACATGACCTATATCAAATTTAGAATATTGCCTTATCATATTCAGAATAATAGTGGAATATTAGTGTACATGTTATCATGGGAAGTGAGATCCCAATCTTACCTCAAGATTGTAACTTTAAAGTGCACGGACACATGCATGAATGCAGAAGATTTGTCTATATATGTCTATAATGTAAGGAAACACCATCAATCTGCAGCTGATGCCTCTGAAGTCCAATTCAATTCAATTGTATTTGTAGTATCAAATCATAACAGGAGTTATCTTGAGATACTTTATAGATAGAGTAGGTCTAGACCACACTCTATAGTTTACAAAGCCCCAACAATTCTAGCAATTCCCCCAAGAGCAAGCATTTAGTGCGACAGTAGCGAGGAAAAACTCCCTTTTAGGAAGAAACCTCGGCAGACCCAGGCTCTTGGTAGGCGGTGTCTGACGGTGCCGGTTGGGGATGTGATGAACAGTGGCAATAACAGTCACAATAAAGATAATGTTACAGTGACTACAAATGGTAGTCGTAGTAGGTCATAGCAGGGCACTGCAGGGCGTTACAGGATGTAGCATGGCACAGCAGAGTATGGCAGGACGCAGCAGGACACTGCAGAGCATAGCAGGGTGTAGCAGGGAGTGTAGCAGGACCACGGCGACAGCTGCAACCAAGATCTTGGCGCCATCCTAATCCAAGGAAATATGCTGGGCGAAAAAAAACATAAGGACTCCAGAGCTAGGTTAGTAACAAGCATTTCTGGGACAAGGATGCACACAAATGGAAACAAATGGAAAGAGAGAGGAGAGAGCAGCTCAGTGTGTCAAAGGAAGGAAGGAAGTCCCCCAGCAGTCTAGAACTATAACAGCATTACTCATGGCGTTTTTCCATTACATGGTACCTGCTCGACTCGCCTCGACTCTACTCGCCTTTTTTGGTTTTCCATTATGAAAAAAAGTACCTGGTACCTGCTAACAGGTACTTTTTTTAGTACCTCCTCAGTCGAGGTTCCAAGCGAGCTGAGGCGAGCCGAAAAGGTGACGTGAAAGCGACAGACGGGGGTGTCCTGAACAAACCCGCTATTTTTAAACAGTTTAGCCAGCTGTTTTTTTTTGCTGCCTCCAGCTTAATCTGAAACAAAATGTGTCTTCTGGCAACAACAACACACCTTCGACGTTCTGTGTGTGTGTCGTTAGCTCACAGTAGTTTACTGCGGCGCCGCTTGTTTACAGTTCTGCGGAGGCTCCGGCAGAGCTTTCGCCGTATCCTAACTAAACACACACATGGCCGGCTCCACGCACACACCAGCGCACAAGTATAAACATCAGGCCACTTTTACACAGGCTACATAGGCTACGGCGAAAGCTCTGCGTGGAGCCTCCACAGAACTGTAAAACAAACTCAAGTGGCCTGATGTTTATACTTATGCGCTGGTGTGTGCATCGATACGGCATAACGACCAGCCACGCTGAGGCGGTACTAAAATCTGCAATGGAAAACGGACGCACAGTGTGCCGAGTCGAGTCGAGGCGAGTAGAGTCGAGGCGAGTCGAGCAGGTACCATGTAATGGAAAAACGCCATAAGAGAGACAGGTTAAGGAGAGGAGCCTGGTCGGGCTAGAACTCTTCCCAACCGGATCGGGCTGTACAAGCCTGCCTCCCTCTACTTTTATTTAATTCTACAATTTATTTATTGTCCACTCTACTCCAACAATTTTGTTTTGCAGATGACACTAAATATCCAGATGACACAGTGTACAGTAATAAAACCCACATCCCAGGGCCCACTTGTGATCCAATGTCAGGCTGTACTGCCCTATAGTCAACTGATTACAGGGCAGTTCAATGCTGCTTTGGAAACTCTAAATTCAACAACAAAAATACCATAAGCTGATTCATCTGCACAGCAATTCCATCATTTAATTTGCACATGTAATCATGTTGCCTCTAGAGCTTTAGTCATAGCTTATTTTGTAATGATGAACCATCATTTTGCACTGCATCAATACAGACTTTGTGTCTGACCTTACGTTGCACTTTATGGTGTTCTATCTATTAAACATGCTTTCCACACAAATGTGATGCTATGGTATTTGATGAATGATGCTCAGTGTTTTTAATTAAATAGTGGATCAAGTAAGGACTGCAACCCGTTTCATATTTGTTCCCTGAGACACATTAATTACACAGAGCTTTCCTCTCATCAATTCATGAAATAACTCAATTTCCTCTGCATTATTAAAGCACAAGGACACATGGGACCCAATCAGAATATTTGGAGTTTATTAAATGATTGAGTGTGGTGGGTTATGATGGTACTATAAGCAGGGTAATCTTCATCAGACATGCTTTATGAGTTACATGCGGAGCGTCACTCAGCCCGAACATTACCTCTTGAACCGTACTTCATACGGTATCTTCCATCAGTCACACACACAATTGTAATTTCTACCATCATCATGATGATCGTCATCTTCCTGGAAGCATTTCAACAGCTGCAACATTCATCTTTACACGTCATTAACATAAGAAGGGGATGCCATGATCATCTGAATGCATGCATGTACCCACGCACACACATCGTTACGTACAGATTAGTCTCACATTGCCAGCTCTATCTCCACAGCACTGTGAAGTAAAGTCTGGCTACACCACAGATGCATTCTGGGATAGGAGAAAAACAAAACGCTCTGGGTTGTTTGCATTTCTTTAAACCAATCACAATCGTCTTGGGCGGCGCTAAACTCCAAAAGCAGAGACGGCGGCTCTGCAAAATAGTCTCGGGAAGGAACTTGTTTTGGTTTATTTGCACCCCGCAAAAGAAAATTCCAAATACAATATTAAATGAAGTTAAGAAAGCTCAAACTGACCAAACGATCAAGACGACCGGAGTGCGCCCCAACTCTAGCAAGACTCTCTCTCCAATATTGGAAACTTGAAAAGTCGTTTAGTGTAAGGTCGGCATTAGATTGTAAATGCTTGGTTCTTTCCAAAAGAACCAAGCAGGTCTGTCTTGTTACAATTCTCAGCCAAATTACACGAGCCAAATATTCTTCAAAAACTTGACATTTTCAACATGTTATAATTTATTTACCAGACGGGTGTCTCTCTGCCCTGTCAGTCGCTGCTCTCCCTCGCATCTGCCTGCTCCGTGGCCGGTGTGTGTGTGTGACAGCCCGGTCAGCGAGCTTGTTACGTTGCGCCCGCAATCTCTTGTGGAGCTTCATAACTTCAAAAAACCACAGGTTCCAGTTAATCTTGTAATGGATATGTGTGTTGTGTTATTTAAACAAGCGATCGGGGAAATAAACGCCTCTTGTCTGCGAGTCTCCTGAGAGAGCTCCAGCCAGCTCACAGTGGGGTCTGTGAAGGTGGACAGGCCGACCGGCATGCCAGCAACCCCGGCAGGCACCCGCCGGCTGTCACGTCAGACTGTGGAGCTTCCAGGTATTTTTGGCATACTGCAGATTTAGCTTTTGTTTGCATACTGCATACTACATGCTACATTTTGGCCAAATCAGTATGCACTGTTAGTATAGTATGCGGTTTTGAAAAGGGCCAGAGACCACAGATCGTATGACGATAGGAAGTGCGTTTCACTGTGTCAGAGCCACCACCTCAAAGGCACGGTTGCCTTTTGTTTTTTGTCGAGTGCGAGGGACAATCACTAATCCCTGGTCAGAAGACCTAAGTGTCCAACTAATAATATAAGGATGGAGCAGGTCAGAAATGAAGCTTAGCATAAGCTCATTCAGGAAGACTTCTCTGCTTCACATTTTCTCTCTCTCTCTCTCTCTCTCTCTCTCTCTCTCTCTCTCTCTCTCTCTCTCTCTCTCTCTCTCTCTCCCAACCTAATTAGCTGACTCTGTCATCAGCTAGTCTCGCATTGCCAGACCTTCCTCCACAGTGAGCAGGGTCTGGCTAGACCACACAGCATTCCAGGATGGGAGAATGGGGGGGCGGGGGGAAAGGGGTATATCCACAGCCTCCATACCCCTTATAAATTTAACATTGCGATGGAGTCTAATCACCAAAGACTCTAAACATATCAACCTATTATGCACCATGGCATGAAACTTATTTCACTCTTAAATGAAGTCTTTCCTGATTGAAATGTACATACTGTAGGCAACACAGTCTCACTCCCAGTGTGTCAAAAACCAACGCTTGGTCAGGTGCCTTTGCCGTTAGGTACTGATCGTCTCCTGTAGCAACTCATTCAGACGCATCCTTTTGGCAGCTTTTTTCGGCGCACTTGGTCAGGACTCTTGGCTTCACTTTGTGATGCTTTGGGTTGGGACCGATTTGGCGTCATCATTCAAAGTGCAGGGTAAAACCACATGGGTATTATAGATTGTGGGTGGGGTTAAAAATGTACGTTTAAGTGACACACAGCACAAGAACGACACAGGTTTAGGAAAAGATTGTGGGTGGGGTTATAAAATGTACGTTTATGTAATCGGGGAACAAGAATGGGACACTAACCTCTGTCTCCTGGGTGAAAGTCATGTGTAGTTTGACCCATCCACCACCCCAACCAACGTCCTTACACAGATTTTGGGTCTTTCATACTACTCGCTCAGAGGTGAGGGGTGTATTATGCTGCAGGACATTGAAGAAGCTAACTTTTGAGTATAGTGAACATTTTATATTCACAAGATAGATTTTGGGTGGAGTGTCATTTTATGACTATGACTGTTGCCACTTCTTCTTATGACAGAAATCTGGTAAATTCATGGCCAAACCTTTATTTCAACCTCAAACTTACAGACAGTGCATGCCAACCTACTTTAATTCCTCAATATTTCAGCCTGATTTTTGCTGCTCCTCCTTGCTGCTTTCCATAATAAGGATGAACTAAAATATGTCCACACTGAGATGTTGATGCACTTTCAGGGTGGCACCCTGCAGTTTTCATTAAGTTTATATCTTTTCAGAGGTTTAAGGCTGTCAGGTTGAGGTGAGTAGCTTCCGAAAAGCACACATTATATCTCGATACCGAACAAACAAGTTAGCACGAGTTTTTCAATGGGCCTTAAAGCAACACTATGTAACTTTTAGCTGCAGCTGACACAACCTGTAGGGGGACCAAAGCGGCAGGTAGCGCGAGCTGTAGTTCCAATGAGACAACCTGTGTGGGGACCTAAGCAGCGGGTAGCGCGAGCTGTAGTTCCGATGAGACAACCTGTAGGGGGACCGAAGCGGGAAAAGTTACATAGTGTTGCTTTAACTGTTGTATCAAACCCTGAATAATTGTGAAACAGCTGCATTAATTTCTACTAAATCAACTAACCACTTGTGTCCTGATGTGTGTAACCCACATTAATTATTTAGACCGGTAATGAGGGACCAATACAACCTTATTTAAAAACTGAACAAGATGATTGAGGCAAAAAGCACTTCAGTGCTGGAAGTCAATAAATAGTCTTGGTAGAACCTGGAGACTGTTCCAGCTGCATGTCCTCATTAACTGGCTGATTCAAAAAGAAAATACATAAGATCAGAGGACAGCAAAACAGATGTGACATTTTCAATTCATGGGTCTTTGAAATTAGAATCCAATGGATAAGATTTTGGCAATATCTACAAATGTAAGATAATTACTACTATTCTTTTGTATCATATAAATCAGGGTGTTGTCATGAACCATTCATAGATATAGCTACGAAAAGTACTGCACCGTAATTCATATGTACTCCACATATTTATTGCTGTAAGCACCACACTGACTACTGCTGTATAAGAGCGTGAAAATCTGCGTAGGGAGGAGGTCAGGGTGGATGGGTGGGTAATAAAACACAGGGTTATCAGGCAGGGGAGCGGTTTGTGTCCCAGAAGTAGGGAAGGGGAAAAGCCAAGGCTTTCACGCAAGAAACAGGTGTTCATGTCCAAGCAGTACTCTTACTTAAGAGGGCCGGTGTTCTAACCCAAATCATGGGTCGTTTTGATGCCTAAACTTAACTGTTGTCGCCGCGTGCTCTGTACCCGGCTACATTTAACTGTAAAGACTGCTAAACGTAACTGTCATTTGACCGGTCGTCATGTGACCGGCCGGCGGTGGCTGTAACTTGGCAGGATATCATACGCATTGTTGTGCATATGTTTTTGTACAATATCATACAAACCTGTAGCTGTTAAAATAAGGTTTTATATTATCATTGATTTTTTCATTGCAACATCATCATTTTACAACTCAAATCAGAATATGATACAGGTTGCAAAAAAAACCGTTTTGATGTATCCTATCCCTTTACCTTCACTCCCTTCTTCCCAGCCCCCCCCCCCTCCACCAACCACCATAATAATAATAATAATAATAATAATAATAATAATAATAATAATAATAATAATAATAATAATATCCACTCAAGGATATTATTGTTATCTACTTCGAAGATCTTTTAATTGAGATTTCAAATCTGTCTACATTGAAATTGTATTTGGATGTGCATCGCTGACTTGTGCTGAAGATAGTTCCAGGGAAGAAATGTCCAAAAAACTTAAATTATCCTTAACAATAAGAATGCAACAACTTTATTCAATCAACTCTGACCATGGAGAGGAGAAGAATGGGCAGAAGGGTACAGGTTTCAGCTTTAACTGTTAAATACAGCAAAATGTCCTTATTTTAAAGATGTACCTTCAGGTTTCAGTTCTTCATTCAGTTCAGCATATTTGGTCCTCGTAAGTACAGATGTACAAAGAACACAACATACGTACGCACCCATACTGTCTGTGCTCACACACACACACACACACACACACACACACGCGCGCCAGGGATTCCGTTCAGCCAGGCTCTATGTCGGGATGCGACGAGATACTTTGGTAGGTAATTGCAGCTCATCTCGCCTTTGAAGTGAGGTGAAGCATAGGTCGGCTGGAGTTGGAAACATGAAGGAGGCTGAAGTTGGTGGGGGGAAGTAAGTGTGTGTGTGTGTGTGTGTGTGTGTGTGTGTGTGTGTGTGTGTGTCTGTGTGTGTGTGTGTGTGTGTGTGTGTGTGTGCGTGCATGCGTGCGTGTGTTGTGGGTTAGACTGAGAAAAAAAAGCCAACCTGTAAGTCAGTTTAATCTATGAACCAGACTGACACCTGGAGGTAAAATACATCAACTGGAGAGAACAGAAGCCTTTAGAGAGGTGGAGGGAGGGTAGGGGGGGATGAAAAAACAGAAGACAGAGTGTAGAGAATGAGAAAGAAGAGGACTGGATAAAATAGGGGGAGAGAGAAGATGGAATTGGCAGATAAAGAAGCGATAAAATAGGTAGGAAGATGAGGTAAAGGGGTAGAGAACAGGGGACGTCATAAGTAGAGCCAAGAAAAGAGCAGGATGGAGAAATTCTAGGAAAATTACACTTTTAATGGGTGATAATGTATTTTTATTAATTTGACTAAGTGACACATAAATTCAAGCCATATCTACACTAATACTGACAAATTTAATAATCTTTTCTTGTAAAAAGGTTTTATATCAACTCTTCTACACTAAAATTTCAAAAAGAAACAGTGAAAAATGAAAACCCTTTAATCTCCTCTTCCTTTTTCTTTTGAAAGGAATATATTTTTGTGTGAAATGTTACTTTTAGAAAATGCTAGTGTGACCTGCCCCCAAAGCCTAAAATTACATTGTCAGCATCAAGCCCATGGTCGCACTGTAGTTGCTTTTCTCTTTCCTGAAAAGTCTAGACTACTACACTGCTCCAGAGGTACGCTGTTGATGTAGATCATCAGATTTTGTCAGGGAATAACAGGACAGGCATTTTTGGGCAGCTTCCGTCAAAAGCATGCATCAATGTCTAGCATTTGACAGATTCATATTATCTGAACAGACGTGCTGTTTAAAGCAGACATGGTTAACAGTTAGACATTTTGACATAACTCACAATGTTTGAACGGTACAGGTAACTCACCGGCTGCTGCAGCTTCTGTGGTGGAATTTCCAGAAACACCATGTTGTGGTATGATGAGACAAAGGGAAAGCTTAGACAACATCAGGTCATTCATAGGTCACAGGAATAGGGGATGAGAATATTCGGCCAGATGCCCCTCATTTTCGGCCTGATGTTCGTTACCTTCCTTTTCTTTGTGTTGGCATTCTAAACTCTGGTTGATTTATGAGGACTATGGTTAACTGCTCCTCAGATCTCTGCAGGGTAAATCCAGACAGCTAGCTAGACTATCCAATCTAAGTTTTCTGTTGCACGACTAAAACAACTTTTGAACATCCACCAATACAAGTTCCTTCCCGAGGCTGTTTTGCAGAGGCATGTTGCTCCTTCTGGTGCTTAGACGATGACAATTCGTTTAAAGAAATACCAATAAACCAGAGCATGTTTTTCTCCCATCCCGGAATGCCAACACATTCTCACTCCCAACTCGTAAAATCCTGACACTCGGTCAGTGTCTCTCAGCGTTAGATACAGACGCAAAAATCACCCTTTAGCATCTGTAAAGTGCAGAGCAGCAGCTCGACCGCAGCGCTGTAAGATGACGAAGAGAGCCACAATGGTAGCGAGTAGTATGAAAGACCCAAAATCTGTGTAAGGAGGTTGGCTGGAGTGGTGGATGGGTCAAACAACACAGGACTTTCACCCAGGTGTTGGAACCTAACAGTTTTGAAGGTACTATCCTGTGAGACAAAAGAAACAGGCCACAGGCCTGAAGCCTCCTCTGAGACAAAGAAGCGGCCCGTAGGGAATTCACCATCTCCTGGAACGCACACTCCTAACAAAAGAATTCTTCAAAATGGAGAATGTACCTTCACCACGAGGAGAAACATGGCAGACTGGTGGAAGGGCTAAGAACTGCAACACCATGGCTTCACACCTGTAGGAAGACTGAGGCTTCCCATTGGCTGTGGGTCCTTGAACGCACCAAAAAATAAAAGACTTCGGCGCTCACTGCCCTGAGCTGGTAATCCCTTTGTTATGTCTGAAAACGTTCAGTATTGTGTCCTGCTGGACTCTGTTATGCACTGCGAGTGACAGGTTATTGTGCCTTTAAGGCTTACAGCAGTGATTTACGGCAAGGGTTGTAAAATGTAAGGTTTGCAGCAGTGAGTAAACGCAACATGAACAGAGCTACACGGTGTGGTTATTGAGTCCTACACAAACATAATACTCTTGCCGCATGAAGACACGTTGTTCAGCGCTGTTCGAGAATCAACTAGTATCATTCGCTGGTCGAGTGAGACGCCGGTATCTTTCGTGATACAAAAGGATCCGAGTGAGATACTAAACCCAGTATCTCATCACATCTGCAGAGAGGGTAAACCAGCCTTGTTCCAAGGAAAAGGAGGACATCGCGCCCTGTTCTTTTTCCTGTAAAGTCGACTAGACTGTTTTCCGCTCAACTGCTCTGGACGGGATGGCCCGTTAATCTCTGGCGAGAGGTTAACTCAGTTCTGTTCACCGTGGAAAATCCGCCGGACAAACAGACTGCACACCAAAAAAGTAAGAGGCTTTAGGTAGTTCTGGGCAGACTTTAGAACTAGTGTGTTTCATTAATGAGTAAAGGTTATTGTTACTATTGTTTCCCATTAATGTGTGATCGGACCGCTGTGTCCCAAGTATTGCTGTGAAGAATATCCCTGATCAAGATAGTGTTGAAAGTTGTGTTGAAATTGTGACTACTACCTCCCTCCGAGGAGGAATCATTACTGTACAAGCGAAGCCATTATCCTGCTTTTTGTCACTCAACTACAGCGCTATGATATAAAAGACGTTATATCATAGTCCTGTGGAGAGACGGAGCATGGGATTATCGTGCCGCGGAGTCAGCTGCGGGCTCACAGAAAGGAGTGGAGAATACACACACGTGCCCCGTGTTAACAGCTGGTCTCGGCCGCTACCAGAGACGTGCGAGACGTAACGGAGTTTCAACTGCCATTTCGGTGCCAAAATAACACTCTGGGGTGTGTCCCCGCTTTGTCCGTAAAATGTGTTGAAGTCTCGCGGGGTTCCCCGCTATTTCAGCGTTAGGAGTAGCCATTTTGGGCCTTTTGTAACAAACTACAAATCGCCTCCAAGCAGGCACTCCTACCCCCCCCCCCCCTCCTCCTCCCATCCTGCACACACATACACACACACACACACGTACACACAAGCTGGATTGATGTTTTGTTTGCTAGAACTGTAACAAGTCAGTAGAGCTTTTGATAACTGAAATATTATTGATTGACCATCAGTATTTTTGAAGTTAAATATATTCTGTTATACTTTAACTAGCAGTGGTCTGTGATTATTTGTGTATTGTCAGTCTTTTCAAACTTTTCACCCTTCTAGTGTTCCCTTTTTAAGCTACAAAGATAAATTAATCAAATTAATTGAGATTTATATTTAAAGGAGACTACCTTTGAGACTGTTTCTACAGTTCAGTTATTGGCCCCTGAGTTCAGGGTGGTGCCCCGTTGCGATGTTGTCAATTTGGTAAAGTTATTAGTACACATATTCCTATCTTTGTTAATATTGATAAAACATCTTTTGATAAATTGCTAATAATTGAATCTGTACCCCCCCCAATTCCCAACACAGGAGACCGTGGTTCCTGTCCTGTTCTTGTCCCGCGTGTCACTGAAACGTACATTTTGTAACCCCACCCATGATCTTTTCCTAACGCTAACTGTCCCCTTCTTGTGCTGAATGTCAGTTAAAGGACAATTCCAGCACAAAACGAACCTAGGGGTTAATAACGGAGGTGTACCCACTCGATCACTCTCTTTGACAAGTTTCCATGCTAATCGAATGTGTTTGTAGCTTGAAAGAAGCTAGCGCGGATCACTAATTAGCTTACAACGCTAGTATTCGGGGCACAGGGAAAGTAAAAATAAATCGCTATTTTGTACCACTAAAAAGGCTCAAACTATCACCAAACTTCAACGGTAGCATAATGAGGGTCCCTACATGTTAACCGAAGCATTGAGAACATTGTAAGTGTACAGACAGTTTATTGAACGAAGAGCTGCGGGAGCTCGTGAAAGGGCTACGAGAGAGAGAGCTACCGGCCGGTAGTCACACAGCCTCGTACTTCGGGAACTGTGGTGTACCTGCGGACATTGTGAAGCTATGGCCACCGAACATGAGTGTCTGTGTTGCACGGAGTCAATTTTCAATTTTATTTATTTATAGTATCAAATCATAACAAGAGTTATCTCGAGACACTTTACAGATAGAGTAGGTCTAGACCACACTCTGTAAAGAGTGGGACCTATTGCGTTGCAACACCCAAGAGACGCAGTGTTTTGTACAGTCTGAAGATTTCCCTTCTCTGAATGGACAAAATCACTGGAGTTCTTTTAAGAGCTTGTTTACTTGCAAGTAGAGTCAGTTTACAGCACTCACAGCACAAGTACAGAAAATGACTGAACAGTGTCTTTTTATAAAAATCAGGGAGTAATATTACAAAAGAGATATTGTCTTTATCTCCGGTCAGGCCCGGCATCTCCTCCACAGGCGCTCTGCCCTCAGGGGCATTCTATGCTTTTCACTAGGTCAGTGGCTCTCATGATTATCTCATGAGAGACAGAAATAGTTTGCACACAGACTTCATGCAAATAGTTTAAAGGAACACGCCGACTTATAGGGAATTTAGCTTATTCACCGTAACCCCCAGAGTTAGACAAGTCGATACATAACCTTCTCATCTCCGTGCGTGCTGTAACGCTGTCTGGCGGTTCCAGCGGCATCAGGCCAGCACAGAGCATGCAGGTGAATGGTTCCAGTAATCCTACTGCTCCGAATTGTGACAAAAGTGACAAAATAACGCCAACATGTTCCTATTTACATGTTGTGATTTGTAGAGTCACAGCGTGTACAAAAAACAACGTAACATGAGACACAGTCATCTTCTAACCGTAAACAAACCGGGAACTATATTCTCAGACAGGTTTGCTGCAAAGCAAATCACTCCGCCCAAGTACTATATTCTTCCGCCTGTTTGTTTACGGTTAGAAGATGACTGTGTCTCATGTTACGTTGTTTTTTGTACACGCTGTGACTCTACAAATCACAACATGTAAATAGGAACATGTTGGCGTTATTTTGTCACTTATTCAGAGCAGTAGGATTACTGGAGCCATTCACCTGCATGCTCTGTGCTGGCCTAATGCCGCTGGAGCCGTCAGACAGCGTTACAGCACGCACGGAGATATGAAGGGTATGTATCGACTTGTCTAACTCTGGGGGTTACGGTGAATAAGCTAAATTCCCAATAAGTCGGCGTGTTCCTTTAACACTAAAATGAAGTAAGCATAACTTTTCTAACAGTGGACTAGCCAGACCCTCCTCCACTGCGCTGTGTATGCAGGTCTGGCAATGCAAGGCAAAGGTGGAGCTAATTCAAGCTCATTTATATATTATTATATGGCTACAGCCCTATGTTAACGTGTAGTTACTAAACCTGTCACTTTTCACTCCAAATAGCTGCTCCATATTACAATATTGTCATTGAAATGCAGTGGTGGAATGTAACGAAGTACAAATACTTTGTTACTGTACTTAAGTACATTTTTCATGTATCTGTACTTTACTTAAGTAGAATCAATAGTGCATACTTTTGACTTTTACTTCGTTACATTTTGAGGCGATTATCTATACTTTCTACTCCACTACATTTCTACAACGTTCCGTTACATTTTCGTTACATTTTCTGATCAGTTTTTCCCCCTACCAAAACGTCTTCCTGACTGTCACACGTTTGTCTCACCAGTGAAGTTTGGTTGCCATAGATATATATGGGGCAGCGCCGATCCTTCATCGGCTTCCAAGCCGACTCCGGTGCTCCAGAGCCCGGGCGCAGCACCGCTGACCCTCGGTAATACAGCCTCTGGTAAAAGTGAAAATGGAAATGTTTGTTTTTTATTATTCCCATTTTTAAATCATAGTTGTCATCTATTTCTCTCCACAGCATCCTTTACTTCTCCGCCAGGCTGCGTAAGACGTGTTCATAGCTTATTTATTTGGCTGGACCTCTTCACATCCACCTTCCTGTTTCCGCTGCTTCACACACTTTATTTGCTTACGCTCCCATGGTTAAAGGAAATAAAACCGTCTTAAAATACATCCATGAATAAAACCAACCGCATTCCGATTCTAACAAAATATCTCCGTTTTATGCTAGTTAGGATAGGAACCTTCTTTTAAAAGCCAGGCCTTGTTTGTGGTAGTGGACAGTGTCCACTACCACAAACAAGGTCTGTGGAAGCTCAGCATCAAAATAACTGAACCACCCGTTTGTAAATCACGGGTCACTAGACACAGTGCCCTCAATGACCAAGGTGCAAACTAACGAACTAACCAACTTTTTTTTCTTATTTGCATATTACCATTTAAAATGGTAATATGCAAATAAGATTAAGAGAATAAATTGTTATGCAAGTACTTTTAATACTTAAAGTACATTTAAAATCAGGTACTTTTTACTTTTACTTAAGTAGGGTTGTCATTGTTGTATTTCTACTTTTACTAAAGTAAATATGTCTCTGGTTATTTGTACTTTTACTTAAATACAGAGATTCAGTACTTCCTCCACCACTGTTGAAATGGTAATAAACCATCAGTTATAGGTGTTCTAGATGTCTAAAAACGTCACTTTTAAAACAAATGTAGGCCACAACTAGAACCAAACTAGATGTATTTAAACGTCTTTAAATATCCATCACCACAGCCCTACTGTTCCACTAAAATAATGTGCATCTCAGACCATTTCAATTTGAAAATATCACAAATTGGACACAGTGTTTTCCTCCACAACTAAAAAAATCTAAAAAAGGTTAAATAAAACAATATAAAGTGTTTTGTATTCCTATGTAAAGACATGTGGACTGGACAGACCACATACGAGAAAGCTGGAGTGTAATGAGGAAAAATTTAAGAGAGAAACTAAGGGTAAGATGAACAAAATTGAGAGAGGGAGGTAAGGGAGGAGAGGGATTATTGGCAATTGAAAGATAAAATGGTAATCATCCAGAAAGGGGTGAAAGAGCTCTCCTTTTTCATTTAAGGTGGCATGGTAGCAATGGAGACCGAGAGAGAAAAAGAGAGCTAAGTGGAGGGAAGGACTGGGGGTAAAAAATTTAGTAAGAGAACAAAGAAGAAAGAGAGAAAAGTGCGAGAGACAGCTGGAGAGGGGGAGAGAAAAGAGCGATCTGCTCAAATTCCACTTTTCTACCACTCATCCTTCTTCATAATGGAACTGTCAAATCAATGTGGAGCTTAACGACAAGCCGCTCTCCTGCCTTCCGCTCTCTCTCTTTTACTCTAAATCTATTTATCCTTCTTTTTTTCCCTATTTCAAGTCTCTTACTCACTTTTCTAGTCACTTTAGTCCTTTACATTTCAGTCTTAGGGTTGCTATTACGTCTCTTTCCCCATCAATTTGATTACAGAAAGTATTGTAAACTGTTTTTTTTCCCTTCCTTTTGCTTCATTTCCATACTTCATACTTTATTGTTTTACTTTACTCTGTCTTACCACTCCCTCTATCGCTCCATACCTACTCTCCGATTTCTTTCCATTTTGCCCTCCATGTATTACTAACCTTCCTTTATTCTTCCTTTCTACCGATGCATTTCATATTGATCCCTTCCTCTCTCTTCTCCTTCCCTTCACTCTGTAATCCCTCTCAGTTGTCTCCCTCTTAAGTGTAAGTAAATTCTGCCTAAAAAGCTCTGCACGTGAACAGTGCTGGCTGCCTGGGTTCTGAATATTTGATAAAGGATACATCTAACTCTCATGCTAAAAAACAAACTTAATAGTATGCAGTTTACTCAAAATGAAGAAGAAAAAAATGTGTCGCATTTTGTGCAAAATGGTGTTGTTTAGAGGCAATGAAGTTACACTGGAATGGAACAGCCTTGTGGTCCCTTAAGTGCAACACACCAACATATTCTCAGGTTCGTATGATATCGTATGAAAATGTATGCACAACAGTTTGTAGGAAATCCTACAAAATTAGGCGACCCCCAACCGGTGACATGACAGTTAGGCTTACTGTGAACTGTGAGGTTACGGTCATTTCACCAGCCATTGCAGTTGAGTTTTGCTGACAAAAAGGTGACTGTCCTGTTGCACGACCGTTAAGTTTAGGCATTTGTAAAGATTAGAAAAAGAGATTGTGGTTTGGGTTAAAACACCGGTCTCCTTACGTATTACTCCCGGAATACACTTGTGAGAGGTTTGTGTTTTTCATGTACAAATAGTTCATGAGAACAGCCTGAACACACACAAACATGGCATCAAGAAATGAGAATTAAAAATGACTTGTCTCGATTAGATTTGATTTCAAATATTTGCTTATTACACCATATACACTGGCACTCCCGCTCCGCTCCCTTGATGCTGGTCTCCTGGTCATTTCCCTAGTAAACAAAAAAATCTGTTGGTTATAGAACATTCTCCTACCGTGCCCCTCATCTGTAAACCCACCTCTATTTATTATACTACAGCCAACCATAACACACCGTCCTTCAGAAAAAAACCTCTTTCACTTATTGTCTTATGTTGCTGATTTTGTATAGTTTATTAATACTGCTTTAATGCTGTTCAATTGTTGTTGTTTTTTTGCTGTGTCATTTCTGTGTTCCATTTATTGTAAAGTGCATTGCAACCTTGTTTAAAGGGGATTTTACACTTATAAATACATTTGATTAATTGATTGATTGCTGTACTTTTACAGGACAAGAGTTTGCTGATGTACACACACACACACACACACACACACACACACACACACACACACACACACACACACACACACACACACTGGCCATGTGAGGCCTTACTAACTTCCCAAACTGCCCTGCCAAAATGATGAGAGGATGAGGAATGAGATCCTCCTACCACGGCTCCCTCCTCCTGCTTTTCAATTCCTCTCACTGTGGGTTTGTGTGCCACTATGACACTATGAGGAAAACTCTCTCTCCATGTCATTCTCACTGATGCTATCTCTCTCCAATAGGCTTCACTGCAGGCTTCCATGGGGAGAATGATTGGTCTCTCTTTCTGTCTACATTAGTCTTCGCTGGGCTGGCAAAAGAAAGATGCCATAGAGGAATGTTTTCAATTTTTCCCCTCTTGTCTTGCTTCCTGTCTTTTTGTTCTATTTTCTCTTTCTATGTATTTATTGAAGAATCCTTTAGTTTAGAGATCTTCGACAGGGTGTCCTCAGAGTGTGTGTAAAAATGATACATTTTTTGAAAATTTTTAAAATAATTGTTGCCATGATTTTATAAATAATGTTTTAATGTTAAACATGTGGTACAGTGAATCATTAGGATTAACTGTATCTGTGGAGGGCTCCCTTACTGACTACTCTACCTATGATAGGCCAGTAAGCCTATCATCAATGTTTTTTTTTTCCACAAATAGGCAGATTTATATTTGCTAACAATGTTAGATTCATGTTGACATTTTTGATTTTTTAATAGCTTGGTATTCTAGGCACTACAAAGGTATGTATAAAGGCTTCAAGCTGCCTTACACATTATTGTAGGCCCAGTTTATTATGCAACTTGATTTTATACAATATATAGGGGGTCCTTGGCCTAAAAAATGCTTAAAACCTGTGCTTTAGAAGACAAATAGTGGCTGACTGTAACAGAGTTTCCCTCTAGCAAATTGTGGTCCTTGTGATGCTGATGGCCATGAAGGTTCGACAATGATACATTAAAAAACCTAAAAACTCAAAATGTGAAAATGCAATTAAAAGGACTTAATGTGACTCAAACTCTTTCCAAAAGAAATCAGTCAAGTCAAATTGTATGTTCAATTCCCGGTTGAAAAACGTTCTCTCTTCGTCTTCCAACCTGTGTGGCACAAATACATCTATGTGGCTACTTTCTTTATTCTATATTAGGTGTTTCTAGTAAGCCTATACAACGTGAGGCTGCGATCTAAAAGTAGAAATGGCCCCTCAAAGTGAATAATGTATTTTGTTTTACAATAAATGACATTGGAATTATTGCATCAAATAAATGAGATACACTAGGGGTTGTTTGTGTAGCTATACATTATTTCTGCTTTTCAGAAATGCTACTACTCGTGACAGGAGCCCAGTATGGTGTCATTAGCTGGCATGTTAGACTATAGACTTAATTGCCAAGTACATTACTTTGATCGCCATCTGACAATAAATAGAATAGAGTATTTTTCTCATTGATAAATATCGGTTTGACATTAATGAAGCAAATTTTTTACAGGCCACGCCATAGTTCAAATAGGCGCCATGAACCCAAGGGCGTAACTTTGGGTTCAACATTAGGGGGTGGGGTCAGATATTTAGCATTGGGGAAGGCAAATTATATCTGGGGGGTTCATTTGGAGCATCAAACACATCATTTCTTGCATTCTGGTGATTTTTTTCTGCAACAATTTGGACGGAGGAAGGGTTGGGTGCAACTAATGGCGCTTACCCACTGCTAGTAACAGCTCTACTCTACTCGGCTCGACTCCATTTTCCATTGCAGATTTAGTACCGCCGAGCGACGCCGCAAGAAACTGCCGTGACCTGACGCGACACACACACAGAACGTCGAAGGTGTGTTGTTTTTGACTCTTGGCATGTGGCTGTTGCCACAGCCAGAAGACAAATTTAGTTTCAAAAGAAGCTGGAGGCAGCAAAAAAAACACCACTGGCTAAACTAGCAATGATGTGATGTGATTAGTGACGATTCTCTCTGACCAATCAGTAGTCTGCAGGTTTTCACGTCACCTTTTGGTATCGCCTCAGTTCGCTTGGAACCTCGCCGGAGGTGATACTAAAAAAAAGTACTTGTTAGCCGGTACCAAGGACTTTTTTTCGTAATGGAAAACCAAAAAAGGATGGTAGAGTCGAGGCGAGTCGAGCAGGTACCATGTAATGGAAAAACGCCACAAGTCTCACAGAGGCGGGGGAGTTGTGTGAAATTTTTTTTTCTTTGCTTGCCAATTACATTGAATTGAAAAAGCCAACCACTTATGTTTTAAAACAGTTATATTTGTAATTAATCATCCTCATGAGACCCCCTAAATTACGCCTATTCATGAACCATACATACCTGGTGATAATAAAAGTCCTGCACTGAGCAGCTAAACAAGGCTTGCTAGTTAGTTTGACTTCATGCTAGTGGCCTCTTTACTATTAAAATGCTTAGTTATATGAACTATTTGTATGTTAAACCTACACTTGTATGTAAACCCAGCAGTTCTTTAAAAAAATAGTATCTTTATTTCAATTTTAGCCTTTAACGTGATGAAAAATTATCCCTATTTTGTTATTTTTCTTTTTTTTCCTTTTTGATCTGTTGGACTACTTTATCTCTCACTGTTTCCCTTAGACAGTTGGATTGCACAGATAAATGTGCTGAAGGAATATTCTTTGTTTTTTTGTATCTGTGGTACCTCCCTGTGTGTGATACTGTATGTAGTAGCTGTGCTAAATCAAAAGTTGCTGTCTGCATTCTCAGCAGGTGTGTGTGTGTGTGTGTGTGTGTGTGTGTGTGTGTGTGTGTGTGTGTGTGTTCCCACCCTGCCGTTTAAATGCCATCCCAGAGAAGGGCCCAGAGGATGAGAATTGGAACCAGGTTACCCATTCATTTCAGAGGGATTGTGGGGAGGAAAAAAGAGAGGGGAGGGAGGAAGGCGCTGAAATGGGAAGAAGATGGAGGAGAGGAAATGGAGCGAACAGGGAGGATAAGTCAGGAGAGGACTCCGTGGCAAAGAGGAGGGAAGAAAGGAAAATGGAAATGGGGAGATGGAGTGGAAATCAAAGGTAAAGGTAGGGGGGAAGTGGAAAGAATATAGAGGATATGTGGCAAGCAGGTTGTAGAAAAGACGTAGAGAGGAAGGAGTGAAAAGTGACAAGCTGAAGGAATCAGTGATGCATTCATCCAGAATGCCGAAACCATTTCTGTTTAGTTCTGTCCATTTTGTATGTCCTATTATCAATTTCCACAAGATTCAGATGCACTGAGGGCCTCACACTTGTCTCGTTACTAGCTGCTTGAAAAACACATTTTTGGGTGTGTGTGTTTATGCAATCAGACTGTGCCAAAACCGTTGCAGTTAAGTTCAGCGGACAAAAGGTGACCATCATGCAGAGACGACAGTAAAGTTTAGGCACCAAAACGACTAGTGAAGATTTTTTTAAAAATCGTGGTTTGGGTTAAAACACTGGTCCTCTTAAGTTGTACTGCCAGGACACGAACACCCATTTCTTGGAGAAAAGTCGTGTTTTCCCCTTAACTTCTCCCGGTACTCAAAATCTGCTTACATGTATTACAATTTAATTACAGCAATCAACAAATAGAACCTGTAAATGTTAAAACCTCTGAAGCCTCTTTCAGTTATTCTGGCTGATTAGACTTCTACTCACGTTGAAGGTGGGCCGGAGCTCAGATGGGAACTTATTAGATCACAAATCTTTATCTACCAATAACAATGATAAAGCTGTCATTTGTCCTGCCCTATCAGGTGCAACAACGCTAACAGGACACTCAGGACGATGTCAATAAATCAGTCTATACACACCCACACAGTCCTGGGAAGACGTCCAATCAGCCAGAATAACTGAAAACACCTGTGTGGGTTTTGAGGGCCTTTAAAGGGGTGATAGAATGATTATATAGTGTATTTCACACTGTTTCTTAAGATCTCCTAATAAGGTATGTAACAGGTGCTATTCTATGGGGCCTAATGCATCCCTGTGGAATGGCTCTATTTGGAACGAGAGCTTTTCTTCCAAATATGGTATGTTCATGAATATTTAGAGGAGCTGCGTGCTGATTGGTTGAGCGAAGTACATACACATACAGTGGAGAAGAGACAGCAGGTCTCATATTTCAGACACTGCAATGTTATACATTATTTGTCTGCTATTTCGTTAGTAAATTCACTTCTGAGACTTTTCACTTCTGAGACTTTTTTGTATGCGAGAAATCAGCTATTTAAAGCTCAAATATGGGCCGTTTTACGAAAATTGATGGCTAATTGCAAATTTGGTAAGACGTGTCAGACTTCAGGAGCCCCACACAGTCTGACGAGACAGCAGCAGCCCGCTGCGCTCCATACCCAGGGCAAAGTCACCAGGGCAAATTTTGTTTGACTGTGTGTCGGAGTTCAGGAGCTGCCTCCGCAGGCTAATGTGACAGCGGCTGGTGCTGCCTGGGTTGCTGCCTCTCCGCCTGGTCTGTCCTTTCACAGACCCCGGGTACACTTTCGGCGTAACTATAGTATATTTACAGTTTGAATTTCATCACGGCATTTGATATGAGGAGTTGACGTCAACTTTTAGCTTTGTTGAGATTCGCCCGTTTTCAGTAGCAGTTTCAAATTGTGAGATTTGCATAGGAAAGAGGTGTCAATAGGACTTTGAGGTTCTCTGTATGTCCTTTTTACCCACCGAACTGTCGTAATTCAACTATGACAAGGTAAACTCGGTTTTGCATTCTATCACCCCTTTAAAGCAGTATTATTAGATTTTTTCTGGCATTGTGGGCAGCAGAACAAGTTGTAAACACAACAGTGACACATCCCTTTATGAAGTTGATATGGTGAACATGTTGTCAAACAGTTACCTATTTGTGTGTCCAGCAGACAAAGAGCGGCATCAGTATAATAATGAACTCAGGTTTGTGTTCACCTGACGAATATAAGTCCAATGTTCACTCTCTTTCTACCTGTGTTTTGGTTGCCACCAACTCCTTGGTACTTTAGCTGTTACCAGCGAACCAAAACCAAAACAATGAGCTAAACGACAATAACATGCTCCTTGGAGCCAAGGGGAACTGCAGAATTGGTTGATAATTTCCGGTGGGTTTTCTCATTACGAGTGATCCCTTTCGAATGACGTCATTTAGTTTATTGTAAGTACAAATATTGATTAGTGGAGCTTCAAAGTAGGAGACAAACACATTGTGAGATGTAATATGATAGGCTGACACATTAATACATGTAATATCAAAAAGAGTGATCAATATTTACTTCTGCAATTTGCGACATTTGATGACTTGGATTTGTGTATGTCACGCTTAATAAAAATGCAACCACGGGGGAATTACACAGCCTCAGATCTCATTCTTCTGCTTAGTTTTTATTGCCAGTATCCAATAAAAAATAGAAAATCTAAATGCTAAGAAAGAGCACAAGTGAAAAACCAATGAGATACTCAGAGAGGAACACACAACCTGCACATACAAAAAATGAAGACATAAATCCATTCCATCTCCTTGGAAACTCAGCTGTAATCGCTCCTACCAACGCACTTTATTTTCCCTGCTGTCTAAACTGATTCCACAGCCCTGTTATTTGTCAGTTGTTTAACAGCTGTGACACCTAGCCTGTGCTGGCAGGAAATAGAGACCGACAGAACTGCAAATTATACACAGGGCGCATTCAGTGGCTACACATGACTAATGACTCGAAAACTCTGTAAACCCAAGAGTTAACTTCTACTCTGAAGAAACACAGATCCTGGGTTACTGCAGGTGTTTTTTTTCACAGGGAAATGGGAGTAAAAAAAGCTGGTTCTTCAGGTTTTTGTGAGATGAATGAAACTATGTAGGACCAACACTTACTGAGAAATCACTTAATCTCAGAACAAGTCTTTTCCTTTCAACCTGATCTCACAGAAATACGTGAAATGACCATGACCTCTTAATTAGTTATTATATGAATCATTTGATGCTGTAAAAACGGGCTGAAACGTCATGACTGACAGCAGTGATTGACAGTGGTGTATGGGCTGGACTTTGATCCCGTAGCTCCATCATCCAATCACTACTGCGCTGACTGGCTAAAAAATTACAAGATGGCGGCGCCCAGATCTGGGATATTTTGGCTTCACTTTTGTAAAGTGGGAGGAAGTGGAGATGCTTCGTCCGTCTTTTTTTTTTTTTTTTACAGTCAATGATCTAATCACACTGCCCACACAAAGATGAAACAGAGCTGGATTTGGAAGTTACCTTTACGTTACGTCCATAAGTTAAGTATGTTTTGTAAACAAGTCAACATTGACTGCTTGTGACACACGGGACACAAACAGTGGTATACTGGGTGAAGTCATGTCTTTGTTTGACCCATCCATCCACCCGATCCACACCAACCTCCTCCCTACGTGGATTCTGAGACAGGGCTGTGTTGAACCAGGAAATTTGTGTGTTCACCACACAACAAAGGATCTTGTTTGACTTCCCATTGGCTTTGTTTCCGTGGTTCCAGCACGTAATGCGGTGTTAAGAGTTTGTGGTCATTTCACGTATTTCTATGAGATTTAGAGAAAGTGATACTTCAACATACATTTGGGTACTATGTGTATAATGTATTAGTCATATCATAATAATCATGTATAATGTATTATCAATAAGATCTTTAAATAAGTTTTTACTGCTTTAAATGTACCTTAAACCAAAAAAGCACTTTTACCAGAATGTCGCATGACCACTTTGTCCTCTCTTTCGCATTATTGATATTAGAGCTTTAGGCATAACATGTTTTTACTAGGGCTGTCAAAATAACTAATAATAATAAAATAAACTAATAATCTGAGAACAAATAACGCGTTAAAAAAATAACGCAGATTAATCCATTCCATTTTGAACTTTGACCCAGAGCCGTTCTAGCCACCATTCGACTGTAAAATGAAGGAGGGAGACAAGAATGTGCTACCTGGATCACTGATTGGAACATTTACTTATAAACGTCTTCTTCCTGAATAGGGTTGGGTACCAAAATCCGGTGCTAATACGGCACAGGTGCCTTCACGACCGGTATCTACCAGACCGAATAGCAACGCGGATTTCGGCGCCTCATTCCGGTGCCACTGATATGTCTGCGCTTCTCTCGGATGCTCTGAAACAGACGTTACAGGCAACAGAAACATTGCTGCACGTGATGCTAGTTAACACTAGACTACACTCAACCGCAGCTAACGTTAGCCTAACGCTAGCTAGTAGCTGGATTAAACATGGTTACAATGCTGACAGCTAACGCTAAATGGTGTAAAGTGTGACTGCATTTCACTGGAGAGGATTCAACACCGGGATGTAACAATGTGCAGCTGCCGTTGTCGGAAAAACACAGACGGTGCGTTCAATGAAACTGGTAACCTACAGCCTCGTGGTGCATTCAAAGTTGTTGTTAAAGGCCCTTTTCCCATCTGGTGGATGTTTTTTCTCATTCAACAGCAATTTACTAGTGAAATAAGTTATTGTTATAGTTATTACATTATTATTAAATCATTTAATTTTGACCATATGGCCTAGCAATAAACAAGCCGTTCTTTAATGTTGCAGACTGTTGTTTAGTATCCTTCTTTTTTTCTTTTTTTTTTTAACTTTCTTAAAAAGGCACCGTTAAGGCATCGGGCAAAAATTATGTATGCGATTAATTTAGATTAATTAATCACAGAGTATGTAATTAATTAGATTAATTTTTTTAATTGATTAACAGCCCTAGTTTTTACCCTTCGTTCATATTTTTACAGTTTGTTAGATTGCACAAAATACATACTTGTATATAATAGCTGTTTAGATTTTTCAGCACATTGCAGCAGACATTTGCAGATTAATGAGGGAGACATGTTCTTGACAGTAGCCTACTCATAACCCCTTTATGTTAAAACAGAGCTCATGTTAGCACCACCCACGTGTTATGTGAGATGTTCTGACATATTACATCGTAATTAGTTTTAGTTGGCTTATAACTGTTCACATTTACATAACTCCTACAGTTTAAGGTGGAGCTATTTCCAGGAGACACCCACTGCAGACATTTTAATGATAGATTGCCAGGACAGAGATCATGTCAAGACAAAGCAAACATTTGCATTTACAACCGCTTGATGTGCTGCATTCATGTCATACATCAACCTCTGCACCGAGCTTGTCTGTCCATATCACTCTCTAGCACCGCAGGTAATGACCTATGCCTGTCTGTTAATGACCCAAGTGTGTCTGTGTTTCATTGTTCTTTCAGTTTGTATTTTCAACAATCAGATACCACAGGTAAAAAGTCTGCTGTGGCTGAACTGATCAATTTTGGATTGAGGCACTGTATTTTACCACTATACTGTATGGTATTTTAATAAACTATAAGAAAGAAATGTCAAAAAATATATATTTTTGTTGATGCTTGTGTCAAATACACCAATTACACGGTCATCGGCCTCATCAGTGGAGCGGATGAGACTGCGTACAGGGACGAGGTCAACAGGCTGGCAGGTTGGTGCTCTGAACACAACCTGCCGCTCAACACCAGCAAAACTAAGGAGATGATCATAGACTTCAGGAAACACAAGGGGGAACCAGCCCCACTGAGCATCAACGGGGACTGTGTTCAGCAGGTGTCCTCCCACAAATTCCTTGGGACATATATAGCTGAGGACCTCTCCTGGACTGGCAACACATCCGCGGTGGTAAAAAAGGCCCGATAGCGACTCCACTTCCTAAGGATACTTAGAAGGAACCATCTGGAGGAGAAACTGTTAATGGCCTTTTACCGCAGCACCATTGAGAGCATCCTGGCATACTGCATTACGGCTTGGTATGCCAACTGTAATATGGCGGCCTGCCATAGGGCAGGAGGTACAGGTGCCTCAAGAGCAGGACTAACAGACTCAAAAACAGTTTCTTTCCCTGGGCCATCAGGTCCCTAAATTTATAAAATGTGTGTGCGCTATGATGTGTAAATTATGTATATATTGCCTCCCTTTATTGTTTTTATTGTTTATATTTATTATGCACTGGCTGAAGAAGCACTGCAATTTCACTGTATACCTGATGTGCAATGACGATAAAGATTCTCATCTTATCTTACATAAAAACATTGCACTTTGTTTATATGTTAAAAATCTAAATAAAATGAAAATAATAATGAAACTTAATATTTTTCTCTACTGAAGTGGTAGCATAACTAGACAAATGTATTAATGACTTTTACAGGAAATATTAGTTACGTTGAATATGTTAATACCACAGTGTCATTTTAAACAAATCTAAGGAACCACTTGTTTATTCACCTGTGAGGCACTATTTTATAACACGTCCTTACTTCCCTCCTTCTTCCTTCCTTCCTTCCTCTTCCCGTCCTCCTGCCACTCCTCTTCTTCACAGATCATTACAGGGAAGGGTGGATGAAAGGTAGATGGGTAGATGGATAGGTGAAAGGATGAGGAAAGACAAACAAAAACACACACCAGTGAACACGCCTCCGCCTCCAACGTATAATTTCTCTGATACAGTGGGTGGAATCTTTATCTTTTTGTGTTGGTGTGTATGTGTGTGTCAGTGTGAAGATTTGTTTACATAAGTATTTTCTCTGCACATGCATTTGTATTTGCTTAAGTGTGTGTGTGATTTGTTTAGGTGTGGTTAGGTTTAGGCTAACAGACAGACATGTGACTGCAGAATCTGGAGGCAACAGGACAAGATTTTGGTATCGGAAGCGTTCTGGTTTCCGTTTGTAGTCAGAGTAGTATTGCCCAGTCATGTTTAAGCAGTCTTTCCGACAATTTCCACTGGATGCGTAACGGCTGCGGAACGGATCCGGAACGTCGACGGAGTCATTAGGTTTCCATTAAAGTGAATGTGTGTATTTCCACTGACTGCGGAACGGCTGCGTACCTACTCCGTCCCAGCTCCGGCGGTCCGCAGCCCTCTGGAGCAGATACGCAGAGCTTCTATTTTTGCCGGACGCCGGAGAGCTCCGCAGCAATTCAGCAAACGGCAGATAGTGCGGGGACAGGGGACAGGAAGTCGAGCACAGAAACAAAATAAAACTCTGGTTATTTTTCAAAGTAAAATACACCGTGCTCACAGCGGATCATATTTCCCTGCACTACACCTTGAAAAGACAGCACAGAGTTGTTTCCCCTCTACTATTGTGGGTCCTCGTGACTACAGCTGTCAGTCATGGCCGCAGCCGTGCCGCAACAAATCTGGACCACGCAGACGTTCCGCAGTGGAGCCGGTCCGCAGACGTTCTGCATCGAGTGGAAATCCACAGTTTAGTTGGATGCCGGTAAGCAGTCCGTGTGGAGAGCAAAAAAGGCGGCACACATTGGCTGAAATATACAATATTGGAACCCATCAGATATTCTCTGATCATGATTTAGCTTTTTATTAGCTTTTTAAATTTATTTAACCTGGCCCGAGCCCGACAGGCATTAAGATATTTATGTCCGAGCCCGACCCTAGCCCAACACAGTTAAAATCTTTTTTTTTTTTCTCATACTAATGACACATACATTTGTTTGTGTGGAAAGCCCGCTTTTATTAAGCAACTGTAGGAAGGCATTCGGAAATGTCAACAGATGAGCGCATCAGTGCACACGGGGCAACAAGCGCACATTAACACAGGCGTGCACCTACATAATAAGCTTTTTTAAATTTAAAATGTTCAATGCCTTATCGAGCTGATGTGACCGAGCCCGAACCCGAACATCATTTCTAAATATCTGTCCGAACCCGGCCCGGCCCGTCGGGACCCATTGGGACCCATCGGGACCCGACGGGCTCTGTTCGGGTATACATCCTCTAATTCAGATATGTGTATCTGTTTTTATAGAGACGTTGTCTCTTAAATCCAACTCCAATTCTTGCTTTCTTAAGTTGCTAATCAATAATGCTAATCAAAATATTGGCTGTTGCCCCCAGTGGCTAAATCGTTGCCAGACGGATAGTCGATGGGGTCCAAGATTGAGTTCAGGCAACTAAAACTACATATTTAATGTTAGAGGAATATTGTGATAATGGTTAAAGGAAAACATAGTTGACTTTTGCAAACCTTAAAAAAAAAACTAAAAAACACCACCAAACTTTTTCTGCTGTAAAAGTCAGAGGTTTGTGCACCTAACCATCCACCCAAACCAAAGTACATTTAAATACAGAACTACAACGGTTCCTTATAGGAAAAAAAATTTCTTTAAAGGCAGCTATGCATCCAAGCAGATTAACATCATATGTGAAGTTCCCCAAGGCTCAATCCTCTGACCTCTTTTATTAAACCCTTCACTTCCATTAGACCAAATGATGCAAAAGAGATAAAAATCAACTATCATAATTATTCAGACAGTGCCAAAATTCACAATACTCTGTCACCAACAGCTACAGTCCCATAAATTATCTATATAAAGTTCATTGATTCAATGATTGTATGTTCCTGATCTTGCTGAACACAGACTGCAAAGACAAAACACAAAAGAAATAAGTCAGCTCCTGAGAGTCCGCTCACCTCTGTCTCTCTAAAAACTAAAACCAAGTCAGAATTCTTGGTGTAATGATGAACTTTGACAGTCACGTCAAATAAATAACAAAGCCTGTGTGGCACTGTGTGTTAATTATTTGCCCCCCCCCTCTAAATTTTGAACTGAGTGAAGCTAAAGTCTAAAAACATGAGGTAACTACTGTCTCTATTGTCTATAAATACCACAAGGGATTCTGAATTAATGTGTTTTGAATGGGTGATATTAGTCTGGCTTAACTCAGCTTCGCCAGCAGAGGGCGCTCTAAGCTTTACACTTGACTGGGTATCAGTAGCTGACGCCAGTAGTGCCGAAGTAGAAGTCAGTACGTGATGAACGAGTTTAAGTATACATGCTACAGCTCCTGATCTGAACTGTGTTTTCATATTTCCTACAGGTAAGCTGACTGTAATCAGAACCCCGGTAATAGACATTAGTAGTTTGTGTTATTAGAGCTTTAGCTAACAACTGTGACATTAAGAGACATTGAATTTGACCGTGTTATGAGTGTGTATGTTTGCCGCCTCGTGTGTCTAAGATGGCGGACGCCGATAGTAATGACTTTGGTCGCTAAACACAAGCTACTACCTTTCTGTGTGAGCTGTAAGGACTAAAACACATGTTTAGAGACATATGTGGTTAAGACAGTAGTGAGGACAAACGGTGTGAAACGGGATGAACCGAGTGAATGTTGTAGGAAACTGTTTAACTGTGTGTATTGTTTAGCAGGCCAAGCTAATGCTAATCACCGGTAAATGCTAACGCCACAGCCTGAGCGTCATGAAGGTTAAAGGAGCATTCCGTGATGTTTTGTTAAGTGGAGTGTGCGGTAGTCAGTGTTTAAAACGTTAATTGTGAAATATTTGTGAAAATAATACAGTAACTGGTTGTGGGTTAAACATTAGTTATGTTGGATAATTCAGTTCATAAACATAATTCATAGAGGTTTAAAAACAGTAAAAGCAGTGAGATTAACGAGACAAGTTCATAGAGTATTCAGTCTGGAGTAATGTGGTATTACTGAACTGTTATTTTCATGTTTTTATGTCATTTCAAGTTATACATTAATTACCTGTGTGTATGTTAAAAAGAGTAATTTGACACTAAAAAGAGACAGTATTTTTGTAGCTACGGTCACATGCTAAATACTTACCTGTAGTCCCTGTAAGAGTAAGTAAACATGTATTTGGGTACTTAACATGGGTATTGACACAAAGTAACAGTGGAAGCAATAGTGAGTATGGTACCAAGAGTACCATGTTTGTTTAGTGTATGAGTTGAGTTGTGTATGAGTTATGTGTATTATGAAGTGTAGGCTATTGTTATTGATAGTAATTGAGTAAGAGTTATGAAAGTATATGCTATGAACCAGTAGTGCCAAAGTAGAAGTCAGTACGTGATGAACGAGTTTAAGTGTACATGCTACAGCTCCTGATCTGAACTGTGTTTTCATATTTCCTACAGGAAATAAATGTGTTATTCCAAGAGTGAGCGTCGCCTCATTCTTAAAAGTGTAACACCTGCATACCAACATTTTAAAAACGTGATCATGAGGATTTGTGTCCAAGCATGACTTCATAATATCTCACAAGTTATATTACAGTCTCTTCTCAGGTCTCCTTCAAAAAGATTTCTCAGGCAACTTCAGCCTCTTCAGAATGCTGCTGCTAATTAGTCTACATATCTGACAGTCTTTTGCCATTTGGATCAACTCACCTGTAAAAGTGTACTTAATTAAAAACTGACTTAAAAACTTTACAAAGTAATTGGAATGCATTCCAATATTGTCCTATCAGTCATTATATTGAAGCTTTTTTCTCAGTGGTTGATATTTCATATTAAAACACAACTTTTAAAATCCACTTCAATAACAGCCCTCACATGCCAAATGCTCTCCCGATAAAGGAAGCTTGCCTCAGTGAATGGCAGCTTTATCTCTAAGTCTGTGTCTGAGCATACGTCTTTTGAAATCAACATCTTGGCCCTGATAACCAAAGAGCACTGATTCAGAACTGGACTGAAAAAAACACTAACTTCAGGACATATCTCTTCAAATTTATGCTGCAGGTTTCAAACTATAATGAGCATCTACGTTCTCGTACTTCTCCCAAGCAGGTTTACCGCTGTGACTGGCAGGTGTGTATCTGACAATCTGACCACAACACACATTTGTCGTGTTAGGATCTGTGTGCCATCAGACACTGAAATGAGTTTCGCTGTCAAACCTTACATACAGTATTAAACTCTGCTTGGAATTCTGCTTGATGATGACAATAATGATAACCGTATGAATAGTAATGTGATGTAGTTGATACAGCCTAGAACTTGGCTGTGGAATAAGATAATAATTGTATCTCTTCCTGCCTTCTTCCCTCTACTTTCTCCTCTCCTCTCCTCTTCTCAAATATTGACCAATATTTAACTTACCTCACTGTAATTTAATATTGTCTTATATTAGAGACATGCCTATTAGTCCTTATCACCCATGTTTTAGTATTAATATGTTAAGTATTATTTATCATACTTATACAGTGCCCGTTCAAAACTGTTTGGATCGGTGGTATTGCTGCTTGCTCCTTTTTCGAGAACTGCACATACAAACAACTTCACACTTGACATTCGGTTTCCTTGGGACCTGGGGTCCGTTTCAGAAAGCAGGTTTAGTGAAAACTCTGAGTTTGTTAACCCTGAGATGAGGGAAACTCTGGGTTTTCTGTTTCAGAAAGAGAGGTAACTTAACCTCAGAGTCAGTTACTATGGTAACTGATTCTGTGAACCTAACCTGGTCGGGAGCAGGTTTTCTTCAAGAAACCTCGAGTTTCTCTCAGTCTCCTCCCTCTGACACAGCATGCATTCATTTCCTCATTCATTCATTCAGTCTGTATCAGGCACATTTTAGCACAGTTTGTTATCTGCATGAATAAAAAAACGTATTGGTTTATGTTAGGCAGATTATTAAAAAAAATGTTCTCAAACATTGCGTGTCCTTTTGTCGATGATCCCGTTGATGAAAAAGCTGTATTACTTCACAGAGAGTTTACGTCAGGATATGATATTGAGTCCCGACTAGATGTATTTTAATTTCCAGATAACCGATTTGAGAGGTATTTTCTTCACAGTCGATCAGATATGTAGATACCTTATCCGTCCTCCTATCACTAACATCCACCATTGTGGACATGCTACATCCCAGCAGATTCTTTGTGTCGCATTATGTTTTTTGCAAATGGCAGTTTTCTTTACAACATTGGTGATGCGGAGCATATTAGTAAAGCCACTGTATGCAGAGCCATCAGAAAAGTGTACCTTGCTCTGAAATGTTTTTTTAAATGTTTTTGTAGTGTTCCCTGGACACAAACCAGTGAGTGCCATTAAAAAGAATTAAATGATTATAAATTATATTTCTGTTAATCATGGTGCTGCAGGCTCAGAATGGGATTAGTAGTAGCTTACTTTTTCGCCCGCAGGATTGCACCTAAATTAAATTATAGGTGTAATACCGTTCCAGTTTTCATCAGTAATATTATAGGTTACCTGTGATTAAATATGAAATTAATACACTGTCAATGCTTACGCAACATCTTGAGCATGAGTATTTCCGCCGACCAGTTTGTTTGTGGTTGTTGTGAATCGTAGTATCATGGCTCTATTCATGCTGCCTTTTTATTGTGGTGGTGCATGCGCTTAGCTCTGAGTCAACGTACTTTGAGTTGATTGAACCAACTCAAATCAGCTGTTCTGGAACCGAAAACTCAGAGTTTCCCATCTCAGGGTAAATCAACTCAGAGATCAGGGTTAGACTCAGAGTTTGTTAAACCTCCTTCCCGAAACGGACCTCTGAGCATCACACGTCAGGACATATTGTTCTGTAGCAATGCTAAAGTGCCATTAGGGTGCAAAAGCTGACACTAACTTTTAATTGAGTGAGTTACAAAATAAAACAGGAAGTAGAAGCTGTACATAAACAAAACAAAACATGACCTCTGGGCGCTGAATGTGACAAATGACAAAACGCTATTGCATGTCCTCCAGGTGTGGCCATAAAACCAAAGCAAAGCTGTCTCTTTGGCATGTTCTCAGAAATGTAATGAACAAAATGCAAAACATAAACAGTTTGAGAGAAAAATTGTGAGCCTTTGGCTTTCAGTTATTACTTTCTGGCCGGATTTGTCCAACAACGCCCAGGCATTTTTTGGCCCTTGTGGTATTCTCTAAAGTGGTTGTTCCTCTCGAGCTGAAGACACAGGCCCACTTGGGACTAACCCTAACCCAATGAGTCTGTCGGGTGCTTTTCTTACTCTGGATGACTTTATTAACATCAGCTCTCACAAAAAAAGTTCAAAACTGTCAATAAACTCTCCATAAATATTGTTTTCTGTCATTATTCGTCATATTTCTGTTAGCTAAGTGCACTCTTCTCTCTTCCTACTTTCTCCTCGCTGGTAAATGGCGACTGCCGCAGCCTGTGTTACTGATCCTACCATAATGTCACAAAGATGCGCGAAAGCTCTCGTTCTCTGCTTCAGGAACAGTTTTGATTTGTTCAATAGCACCAAAGGTCTAGGAGTTACGGTAATTTGAAGCCTGCCTGCAAATGTGTGACACAGCCAGTAAATCTTGTCTGTGATTGGACGGTCATATCTCCCTGTACTGAGTAGGTACCCTAATGCCCCATATATGAGCACAATGCTCTCGTTGTCTGCTTTTAGAAACCGTCAGCTACAGCTGCAACTCCCCGCCCCCGCTGATGTACTGCGCATGTGTGGGGACACACAAACTCACAGAGGTTCCTCAATTTATAGATAGATTTTATTACAAAGCCTCCTTGTTTTCTGATCAGCACCTGTATTAATTGATGTTAGGGTTTTTTGCTGTCTCAATAAATTTAAGAAATGTCCCACTGAGTTTCTCTTTTTATCATAAATACTGTACTCACTCGCCAATGCTGATTGGTGCTACGTTGCCATTTTTTTCCCGATGGAGCTACTTTCACTGTCACCAACCACTTCCTACACGTGTCCATGTGTTATAGTACACAATCCTGGAAGACTTTTAATGTGACACATACATAAATGCAGGAAATACTGAGCTTCACTCACCGTACACTGATCGAAAGAATGGCAAAGTAGAAAACCTTTTTATTCCTTGTGTATACACAAATGGAATTAACTTGGGAATAAAAAGAAGGTTTTCTGTTAATATAGAGAAAATCAGACCAGAAGACATGGCATGACAGTTGTCCTGTGGTAATAATGCAGAATTACACATATGACCCATTACAGTACAGCTACTCCAACCCCCCTAACTGTTTTTACCTGGTGTTCATTGGGGACTTTGTATGTTTGGCCAATTATTTGAATACATTTACACTTGAGGTTTATATTTTTATACATAACACAATTTCCTCCCTTTGCCTTTCTGTCCTCCCCCACCCCCCTACTTTTAATACAAGGCAAACAGCGTCCATTATTGCAGTTTGAAACCTTTTGACACATGGTCGGAAACACACGCTGGCTTCATGTTGGGCTGTTATATGACTTCACACACACACACACACACACACACACACACACACACACACACACACCTTCACAAACACATACACTAAAAAAGTAATTTTCCCTTTAACACAGCCTGTTCCATTTACACTGGCACACACACACGCTGTGCTTTTGTATGAAATATAAACGCGCTATTACCAACCAGCCTCCTGTTGTTGCTCGTATATGTTTGGTTTCTGTACTGCAGAGTGCTGAGTTCGATTGTGTTTTCCTATAATCAAATAAATGCTGGGGTCCAAATAAAATGTCTGGCTTTGTCATGTTAGACAAGACTGAGCGTGGTCACACATCTGATTAGGGCTGAACGATCTGAGAAATATAAATAATTGCAATTTAAACTGGGATTATTTTCTATAAATTAAACTTGGGGCCTGCAGTTGTGGCTGTTTTAAAGGAGATGTGTTTGTACCAAGAATTACCTGACAGTCTGAGAAACCTCAACTCTGCTGCTTGACCATTTATGCCTAGATTTATTTTTTATATTACTTTTGTCATATTAATAAGTTGCATCATATTTATTGATTGAACAGCTACCAGGTTGGCCAGTTATGGTGATATAAAAAACTGCTGATTTTGGACAATTGTGTGTATTGTTTTATGACAAAATAAAACTAAAATCACATGGGACACATTAATTACGTGACTGACGACCCCTAATGATACTGTTGACAGCACGGCACCTCAGCTGTTTAAAATACTGTCAGCCAAGACGTTCTTTTTTTGTTGTGTGGCTAACTCACAGATGTAGCTACGATGGATGTATTATAAGAACTGGATACAGCGTTCAATGCGGAGTCCCGTTCATTCCAATAAGAGAAGGTAATAATGCAATAATGCAACAAGGACGAAGCCTGTAAACTGCGCTGTTTGTTTATTCAGAATGGAACGGATCGCAAATGGATCCGAATGAAGAAACGTAAAAAAAAAGAAACAATTGTGAACAACATATTGTTGTCACTGCCCACGACTTGTTTAAACTGCTTCCATACCTCCGACTTTCCTCCACACTTGCTCAAAGGTAATTCTCCTGTTTTTCTTTTTTTCTTTACATCTTCAAGCTCCATGTTGCACTTAAGATACACGAGAGGAGGAGACTGCGCATGAAGTGCTGCATTTTGTAACTGCAGCCTAAATTTTGTACACATTTGTTATTTTTATATAGCTTATATATACATATTTATAATATTTCTGATTATGGCATAGCTTTATCCCCACCCAATTAGGCTAAATAGGTAATGGATAAAAAAAAATTAAAAAAAATGCTTGATCAAGGGTCCGGCCCGGGCCCGGCCCGGCCCGAGAATAGTGGCGGAAAATAACGGGCCGAGCCCGACACGACCTTGGGTCGGGCTCGGCCCGTTATTTTCAGGCTCGGGCCGAGAATCTAAACTCTAAGTCAACGTAGACCAGTTTGGGCCATTTTACCCCTTCTGAGGTCGAGCATATAGGTCATATATGATGCCAAACATCACTTCTGATTCATATAATTAATAACTTTCTAATTATAACTAGTAGAAACACAGTCTTTTGTGTGATGGCTATGGACATTTCTGTTAACTGTTTGGTCATTTCTGTTGCCTGTATTGTTGATTTCTGTAGGTTTCCTGTGTTGGTATGTTTATTCTGTAGTTTTCTGTTCCTGTCTTGTAAATATGTCCTGTGTTGTGTATTGTGGTCTTTATGTATTTTGTTGTGTTCCCTGTTGTGACTTTCTCTGTTTATGTTCTGTTTCCTGTCTTATTTTGATAGTCTGTTTTCTGTCTTGTCTTGTCCATTTACTTCCTGTGTTTTCCCTCCTTTGTTGATTGTCCTGCCCCGCCCTGATGTGTTTCACCTGTTGTCTCACCTGTTCCTGATTTACTCATCACCTCATGTATTTAGCCTCTGTGTTCCCTTTGTCTCTTCTTAGATCGTCTTGTGTTCTTCCCTGTGACCTGTGTTTTGCTCCCTCGTGTCTTGTGTCAGCTTGTGTTCCTGCCTGTGTTTTTGCCCGTCAGTTTATGCATTACCTTGCGAGTTTTCCAGTCTTTGTACTGCAGCTTTTTGTTTAATTAAATCCCTGAGTTACATTCATCTCCTGCCTGCCTGCCTCAACCTGCATTTGGGTCCTCTACCTTCCGCCATCATCACACTTTTGGAGCTAAAAGCGAACAGTCGCCGCGTTCTGCTGATGTCTTTGTTGTCTTCCTAGCCCTTACAGAAGGTTTTGTATCCAGCCTAGAAGTTTTTTGGGGTCTTTGTGCCATTAATCCATATTGTTACATCCAAGATTGATACACTGTCTGTAAGAAATGTAAATAGTTTGTCCTTTATATGAGTTATAATGTTCAATATGTTTATTTTTGCACTGGATGACTCCAAATATTTGGAACTGTTTTAGACAACACAAATGCTTTTGTGGCATTGCTGTGTGTGATATCAATATATATCTGAGATTCATGTTCAGTTTGATTTGTCTTTATGGTCCTACAATCTTTTTAACATTCACGTTACCTCACTGCAGCACAAATATTCTAATAGCCCAGTTTTTCCTGAAAAAAAATGATGTTCATAGATTGACTGTGGACAACAGGGTTGATGGTTTACAAGCTTTTATAGAAAATAAAACCAGATGGACCAGAGGTTGTAAAAAATCCTTTAGGGCTCTGGGATATTTGCAATGGCAGACCTTGCGGCTCACACCTTAATATTTCCTGATGTTTGCCTCCCCACCGTTACGCTTTGGGTCCCACTTTCGCACGCTCCCCAGGTCGTCGGGGCGACTGGCGCCGGGAGGCTTGGACCCCTTTATAACGGCTTGCAGTTCTAGTTAGGGCCAGAGCATGAAAGTGCAAAGGAAACTATTGTTTGTCTAAAAGTATTCCAGTTTACATGAAACTTAGAATGTGTGGTCTACATGTGATATTGCGTCTGCCAGTAACCCCCGAGGCAAGGGGTGAGGGCCCTTTATCGCTGCTTGCAGCTTTAATTTAATATTGTATTTGGTGTTTTCTTTTGCGGGGTGCAGATGTTCCACCAAAACAAGTTCCTTCCCGAGACTATTTTGCAGAGCCACCGTCTCTGCGTCCAGAGCTTAGCGTTTAAGAAATCATATAAGAAGGCTGCTCTTTTATTTGGCAAGATATAAATAATGAAAATTGCCATCCCAGTGGATCCTGTGTTTTTACTTGGAGAATCACCCCAACATGTAACAGGCAAAGACCAAAGATATTTACTTCTACTGATGGTAAAGTGCTTTCACCAACACAAACTTAATGGACTCAGAGACTGAAACAAGTGTACACAATGGAATATATGACAGCCAAACTTCAAATTGAAGATGGACATTTTACTACAAAGATGGACTTATGTTATATTGTATTTAGTCTTGCAGTGCCAGACCTAAGTGCACAGCGCTGTGGAGTAAAGTCTGGCTGCTCTGGGTTATTTGCATTTCTTTAACCAAATGACAATCATCTTAATGAATGGCGTGTTCGTGTTTGCATTCACCCCTCTATCTGAACTCTGCTACCATGCAATGTTTGTTTGTGTTGTATTTCAGCTCCCTTTCATAATCCTCCAAAGCCTCGTCAGTCCTGGACGCTGAAGCCAAATGTGATGTGACACGTTAATAATCACCCAAGGAGAGCAGTATAGGTGTGCCAAAAGGATTAATGTTCCACCAAATAAGTCAATACATGCAGCTGAAACGAGTTACATGTGAAGAATGCAGTAAGTGGGAGGCTAACTGTGAGTGTGTATGCTTGTATGATGGGGCTTACAGAGCCAGATAAGAAAACACAAGGGGTCCAGATTATGCTGGCGTATGTACAGTATGTACTGCCGAGGCAATGCATATAGCGTCAACTCTTTACTGTAAAGCTGAGCTGAACTCTTCCTGAGGGCTTTAGAGCTTGTAGATGCCCACCAATGCAATGCATTTATACATTCATTCATGTCAAATTTATTAATCCCCACAGACAACCACACAATATCACTAAGTCAGACAAAGAACCATTTGGTACCTATGGTCATGCATGTTAGAACCTTGTAACCAAAAGGTTTTGATTCCCAAAGATTTTGCAGGTTTAGTACCAAGGCCAGCAGGATAAATCTGTATGAGGAACACAGGCTATATCTACAATACTACATTTTCTTTTTTAAGCAGCGTTTTGAGACAAAAACTGTGTCCATCCACAAAAGAGTTTTAGCTCCAGTAGCAGAACTAATCTCCGTTCATGTCTGTCAAAGCATATCGCATGACCATGTGTGTGGCGGTGTAAACAGGAAGCAGATTGTCTGATGTTACTCTGCGGTTAAAAATCATGAATGTATAAGTTGAAAATACTTTGGAGGAAAGAACATCGATCAAAAGTAAGAACAGGGATTTATTTGTTCGGACCGATGACGAGGTGGAACTGTTAATGAAAGCCCTGGAGTTTTCAAACCCAAAACAGGGGCAGCAGTGTTTCTAAATTTGTGTGCCAGACTAGTGTGAACGGCAGGCGTAAACGTAGCAAAAGATATTCGTTTGTAAACCAAAATCTAGTAGTGTAAATGTAGCCATAATGAGGACCCCTCCCTCACTTTTAAGGTACCTTTAAACCTGCAATAACTGTTTGTGGTCACTTGGGGGGAAACAAGCTGTGAACAGAACATTTACATATCATTAGGGGTCCAAGCCCGAGGCTGTAGGAGGCTGTACACTCTGCACACTCAGCGGAGACAAAAATGGATACACTTCTGCTACTAGGTGGCGCTATAGCAGAAAAAAAAACGTGTTTTTTAACTCCCAAACCGTACAATCGCACTTTCAAAAAACATATATACTTGTGTTCATTGGATCCCGCAGAGTCTCGGGATATAGGCCAAGCCCATTTCCGCCTAGACTTTTATGCGTGAAAAATCGCAATTTATCAAAAACCTACTTTGCAGAACTTCTTCGTTGTGACGCTCTGGGTCGGGATGTACTGACTGACATGTGGCACAAGAACGGGACAGTTTGGTTTAGGAAAAGATCGTGGGTGGGCTTATGAAATGTACGTTTCAGTGACACACGGTACAAGACCAGGACATGAACCCCGGTCTCCTGGGTGAATGTCATGTGTGTTTGACCCATCCACCACTCCACCCTGCCTCCCTAAGCACCATTTCGGTTTTTCATACTACTCGCTACCATTGATACGCTTAATACTACGTAATCTTGCAGCGCCGCGATTGAGCTGCTGCTCTGCCCGGTGCGTTGCATACAGACGCTGAAGGGTGCTTTTTGCGTCGTATCTCACACTGACAGCCACTGCACAAGCGTCCGTATTTTACGAGTTGGGAGTGAGAACGGGTTGGTAGTTTCTATATATTTGTCTCGGGATATAGGCCAAGCCCATTTCCGCCTAGACTTTTATGCGTGAAAAATCGCAATTTATCAAAAACCTACTTTGCAGAACTTCTCCTAGACCGTGTGACCCATCTGCACGAAACTTGGCACATAGCATCTCCAGACCGACCTGACAATTTTTTTTAGGATAAAAATTGTGCATATTACACATGAACAAATTTCTGTAGCTAACTATGAAAACACCAACTTTGCCATATCTCGACCAAAATAAATGCTACCAATGCAAAACTTTAGATTCTTGATACCCTCTGGAGGTCCCCCACAAATTTTACAAATATTGGCCACTAGGGGGTGCTACAAGTACAAAAAGTTTATATCTCATGAACGGCTCATCCGATTTTTACTAAATTTGGAGGGTACCATCTTAGGCAACTCCTGAGGCCACCTCTACCTCAACTTCAAATTTACTGGGTAGATGTACAATGGGTCATGGACCTCATATACCAAGAATTACATATGTGGACCACTAGGTGGCGCTATAATGATGCCAAACATGTTTTTGCCTTTAACTCCCACATTACACATTGCACATTAGAAAGCCTTACATCCTCGTATTCCATGAATCATGCTGAATCACATGATATAGGCCCCGCCCATTTCCGCTAAGAACATTTTTTGCAATATCGCGCAATGAGCAAAACCTACTTTTTTGAACTCGTCCTAGGCTGTGCGACCAATCTGCACGAAACCTGTTACCTAGCATGTCCAGATGGACCTGACCAAAAATTATCAAAAGAATTTAGCTACGTTAAAGTTTGCGTATTTTAAGACCAAACAAATTTTCTTAGCTAGCTACCAAACACAAACTCTATCAGATCTCGGCCAAATTATATGCTATCAACGAAAAGATTGTGATTGTTCTTCAACGTACCACTACGATGCTCTTTACCAAATTTGGTGAAGAGCGGCCATTAGAGGGCGCTATGATCAACGTTTATTTGTTTTGGCCAATAATTCAATGCATTTAAATGGGAAATTTTCGATTGCAATATCTCTGCCACAGTAAATGCTATCAACATGAAATGTGATGCTTGTTCGGCATGCCACTCTGAGGCTCTGTACCAAATTTGGCGAAGATCGGCCATTAGGGGGCGCTGTAGCCAACGTAGACCATTTTTGTCCCTTCTACTCAATGTTAATGGGATATTTGCAATGGCAACGTTTCACAGACCTTGCGGCTCACACCTCTCGATATTTCCTGATGTTTGCCTCCCCACCGTTACGCTTTGGGTCCCGCTTTTGCGCGCTCCCCAGGTTGTCAGGGGCGACTGGCGCCGGGAGGCTTGGACCACGTCATAACTGCTTGCAGATCTAGTTACCTTTTAAGTCGATAAGGGGAACTTCAAGGCAAACACGTCCAAACACATCAAGCAGTTACAAAGCAACATTGTCATTTATTTGGCAAATGCAAGTCCAATATCTTTTTTTTTTTAGCTGTTTTCAGTCTCTACCAACTCCTGAGGGAAATATGTGGCTCCCCCTGAGGCTGCTTTTTTCTTGTGAGGATGGAGGCCTGATAGGCTAGTTTTTGTGGCTTTGTTTCTTTGTAGTATTTTATACTGTACATTATTTTGATTTTTTTTTTTTTTTTTTTGGGGGGGGGAGTTCTGGGTCCTACGGCCCTTTGAGGGTTGGCCTAGGATTCTTCCCTTCTGTGTTGTTTTTGGCCAGACCACCAGACTCCCATAGTGATAATTACATCCTTTGTAGTCCGTTTTTGTGAATAGAATTATTTGGCTTTAAACTAATCCTCAGTTATGGTGTCCTTTAATGTGTTGACGGTCACAATTGCGTTGAATTCTAAGGGTTAGCGTTATGTTATACAGCATGTTTACCAGCTAGTGTTAAACTGTGTCTGTCTTATGTTTGCTGCTGAGCAGGTAGTGTATAGTGGCTTTGTACAGCTTTTGTGCTGAAAATCGCTGCCTGCTGTGGCCGGAAAATACACTATGAGAGTGATCAGAAACTACATATAAAGCTCTATAAAGCTGAGGGGAGCTGCATATTCATGTGAGAATTCTCTTAAGGTTCATCACTACAAACACCCTGTCACATGGTTTTCATATCATTTTGTCATTTGATCATTTTGTCACATCAAACTTCTATAGATTTGTAGTTTCAACACATTCTCACTCTCCCATTGGGTAAGATACGGACGCTTAGTCATGTGCCTTTGGCGTTTGTTATTCGCGCTAAAAGTCTCCTTTAGCATCGTGACTCTTGCCATCACTTGTGACGCTCTGGGTCGGGATGTACTGACTGACATGTGGCACAAGAACGGGACAGTTTGGTTTAGGAAAAGATCGTGGGTGGGCTTATGAAATGTACGTTTCAGTGACACACGGTACAAGACCAGGACATGAACCCCGGTCTCCTGGGTGAATGTCATGTGTGTTTGACCCATCCACCACTCCACCCTGCCTCCCTAAGCACCATTTCGGTTTTTCATACTACTCGCTACCATTGATACGCTTAATACTACGTAATTTTGCAGCGCCGCGATTGAGCTGCTGCTCTGCCCGGTGCGTTCTATACAGACGCTGAAGGGTGCTTTTTGCGTCGTATCTCACGCTGACAGCCACTGCACAAGCGTCCGTATTTTACGAGTTGGGAGTGAGAACGGGTTGGTAGTTTCTATATATTTGCCAATTACTATAGAAATATCAATTATAGCTGATTTAAGCAGGACTTTTAATTCCCAACTGCTCCAGTGGGACTCAGTGGCCTGTTATTTTACTCTGCAGCTTTCTTGTGTCAATGTGTATTACTACGACTTCCAGTTCCAGGAATTAAAAGAAACGGCAAATTGTATGACAAATGTCTGCAAAAAGTAGCACAAGCATTCGCCAAGACCAACCAATGGAGCTACAGGGGGTGGTACACAGAACCATGAAGTGTACCACAAATGATCACAAAGTATATTTCAATTAAACAATGAAGAAATGCAGTGTGGCTACCTTCTGTTATTGTGTTTCTCATGCTGAATGTAATCCTAGGTGGAATTTCCTGAGGTTATTTAATGCTGCAGTTGTGAATTCAGTACTCCATTCACACAGCATAAAATCTGAGAGAGGCGCACCTGGGTAGCTCACCTGGTAGAGCGCGCCCATATATAGAGGTTTACTCCTCGACGCAGTGGCCACGGCTTCGACTCCGACCTGCGGCCCTTTGCTGCATGTCATTCCCCCTCTCTCTTCCCTTTCATGTCTTCAGCTGTCCTATAAAAATAAAGGCCTAAAATGCCCAAAAAAGAATCTTTAAAAAAAAAAAAATCTGAGAGGTCAATTTAGAAATATCATCTGAGAGCGAGATGAAAGATGCCAGCATTGTCAGTCGACGTTAAGTTTTCATCTGGTTTTTCATCAGACAGAAAATGTCTGCCAGCAGAGTGAGAAAAAACATTTCATTTTTGTCTAATTGTTGTCCCATACTGGAGGCTTTTTTGGGTATCCATAGCTTGAATCTTCTTACTGTAAGGCTTTTCTTTCTCAAGGTATGAGTTGATTGAACCAAGCATTATCTTGAAGCCATTGTTGAAAGTAACAATGTAAGGCTTAATGCTTAAATAAATTGCTTTTTTTATTAAATAGAGTTGTTGTCATGTCTCCACTTCATCACAGGTGGCCAGGGCAACCTAGTTTTTAGAGTTCATCTTTCTCTAAATGAATTAAGCCATCCCTTTTCTTCTGTTCTAATTGAAATGAATCCTCTAGGTTATTTTTTTTTTGGAGTAGCAGCAGATGTTAATTTAAATTAGTCTATAAAAGGCTGAAAGAGGGAGGGAGATGAGTCCCTGAGAGATACAGGGTGTGTGTGTGTGTGTGTGTGTGTGTGTGTGTGTGTGTGTGTGTGTGTGTGTGTGTGTGTGTGTGTGTGTGTGTGTGTGTGAGAGAGTGAGTGTGTGAGTGTGCTGTGATGGATACTGAAAAGATTGATTGTATCTTTACATCTGTCACGTTTAAGTTCCATGTTTAAGTTCCTTCAACGGTGCCTGAATTTCAATATAAGACTAAATAAAGAAATAAATATGGATGGATATAGTTTTGAGTTTGATTTAGAGATATTTGATGTCACTAACCCAATACAATAGGGCTGAATGACATTTGGTTTATAGTACCCAAAGCATTCAAAAATTACATTTGAAACAACCAAAACATAGGATATACTATAAGATCTGCTGTACTGAATATTTACTAACTCTGTTGAATTCATTGAGACTGCAAAGTTTGGAAATCAGCTGGAACTGTCTCTTCCTTATCTATGATATCCACCAAAGCTCTTCTTTAATGTCATCTGTCTCATTTTTAGCTTAATCTCTGTCTGAAAAATATATCTACACCATTTGGTCCTCCCTATCTTCATATCTCGCCACTCAACTGACCTCAGTCTCAGTCAAGCTAGTAATGCTAAATGCCTTGAAGAATGTGACACCAACTTCAGAGCAGTTCAGTGAAACTTGGAATTATTTTTTGTATGTTTTCTTTTCCCCTTCTGTTCATTTGACAGGATGACAGAAATGCCATGTGGCATGAGAAAACCTAAACCAGGCTAAACACGGCTCAACACTCTTCCAGGACATCTTTCGTGCATTCAGACAATGTTTTTTAAGACACATACAGAAAGAGAACAAAGATTAAAAAGTTTACGAGATGGATGGTGACATGTGATATTATTTTTTTGTATGATAAAACGTGTATGCAAGTATTTCAGATATCTGAATACTGACCATAAATAACACGTGTACGTATTAATTTCAAAGCTGTGTCAATAGTTTTTTTTTTTGCATAGCAGTGACCACAAGCTTTAAATGGAGTCTTAATAACAAAATATGAAAGCTATTTTATGGTTAATTGTATGAGGTTTAACCAGGTGAAAATTTCTGACATGAATTTTGTTTTCATGTCCCTTGTAAAATCAAAAGTGAGTGCACCTCATATTCCGATTAATAACCCCTTCATTGCACAGGAAAACTGTGTGCATACAACTACAGTGGTTCAAAGTTGAACCAGGAAAGTTGTCTGTAAATTATGATGAATGCCGTGTTGATTGTCAGGGTTTGTGCAGGCTTGGCCCCAAAGTGCAAAGGGTGGAGACAATGAGGTAGCAGGAGGGTTTTGAAGGTTTATTAAAATAAAAACGGCTTACAACTAAAGGTGTTCTGAAACAGGCAGGTCAAAATTGTATATAGTGCACTATTTCCAAGATAATGAACAGTTTCCAACACAGCCAGGTAGAGACCCCGGGACTGCTGAAGGGACTGACACAGGAAAAGACCACTATCAGATAACAGACAAGTAAAGCACAGAGACTATATACACCAGGTAACAAGGGTAGTAATGAGAGACAGGTGACATGAGGGCTGATGAACAGGTGAAACACATTAGGGCAGGGCAGACAATCACAAGGGCGGGAAAACACACAAGGCAGTAGGGAAAACAAGACAACACAGAAGAAACGGAGATTACAAAATAAAACAGGAAACTGAAGCATGAAAACATACACAAGAATGGTACTGGGAAAAACAAAACAGAGAACAAAGAAACAAACCATAAAATAGGAATGAGAATGATACAGCAAAACCGTAAACAGTGAACAAATGACAGGGAAACAAGCAAACAGGGAATGAATGCACAAAATAAAACAGTAAAAAACCACAACTTAAAACCACAACCATGACGTTGATGTATTTGATTGGAAAAGAGCATCTTTGTTGTCAATAGCTAACCAACCATCAAACTGTTAATGATATGCAATAAGGTTCAGGAGAGTTAACGTTAGCCAGGTCTATCAATAATATTTCCGAGTATTGTCAGGAGGTGGCGCTAATCACCAAATTGCAGTATGCGTCTGGACCTTTATCACTTATTGGTCCGGTATTTAGTTCATCAAGGAACTAAGTTAGCATTTGCACTTTGTTTAGCTAACGTTAGCCAGCAGTATCTCTGTTAAGACGTCCTACATTTATATGGAGATTAAACCCCTTTAGTAAGAAATAATCCTGGTGAAGGTGTAAACTAGGGCTGCACAATATATCGTTGTTTATAGTCATCGTGAACTGGCGCAATAAACACATCGTGAAAGGTTGCGACATATCATGACAGACACTCAGAGATTGTGTTAGTTGCAGAAAACTGCACTTTATTTATTGAATTTATTTATTTATTTGTTGAATAAAAGAATGTTGGAAATTATTTCCATTCATTGGTTTTAAATTCAACAAGCAATGTGTTGCATTTTAGGAGAATACTGAAAGCAGCAGAAAGGCAGAGCTGAGTATACTTTAATATCTATTTATCGCAAGTAATATTGTTATCGAGAAATTCAACAACGTTATATCGCATATTTTCCTCATATCGTGCAGCCCTAGTGTACATCAAGCTGCAATGTCCGGTGCTGATAATGAAGCCAAATGCATAAATGCCAAAAAACTGCAGTTCATCAAGTGGCCATGTGAGGCTGTCTACAAAAAGCAATCAATCCCCACATTCCTCCATGTTAAAATGCCCAACTTTACAGCAGAATTTTACATGCTTACAGCCTGGTACAAAAAAATATTTTGGTCTCTAGAGCCAAGTTCACCCTTGTTTTGGAGTAGCCCATGTCAGGCACTGCCGACGTCAGGCACTGCCAACATGGCAACGGTTGTAGCCACCAGGAGCCGGCCAATTTGAGCTTCATTTTGGCTTTTCAGTACCTTATGGATGGCGTGGAGACTACGTCCATGTTTTATACAGTCTATGGTGTAAAAGACACCGGCAGGGAGCTGCGGTGTTGGTGATTGATAACAAATGTTACAGCCTCTCTAGCTTAATAGTTGTCATTGTTTGGTCATGTATCATGGTGTAGCAGCTATCTTGGAACAAACATGGGCTTCTGTTGAACTTTATGCAGCTGCAGTGTCAGGGTATGTGCAGGCTTGGACCTGAAATGCAGAAGGTTGAGACGAGGAGGCAGTGTGCAGGTCTTGAATGTTTTATTTAAATAAAACAGATACAGCAAATGAAAGGTTTCCTAAATCAGGCAGGTAGAAACTGGCAACGGAAATCCAAACACAAATCCAAATACTGTAAAGCAAGAAGAGCAAAAACTGCAAGGAATTAACTGCACAGGAGAAACTCAGGAAATGACACATTACGACAACGATCTGACAAGAGACAAATAAAGCATAGATACTAAATACACCAGGTAACGAGGGTGAAACAAGGGACAGGTGACATAAGGGCTGATGAACAGGTGAAACACATCAGGGCAGGGCAGACAATCACAAGAGCGGGAAAACACAAGGCAGGAAGTAAAGCAGGACAAGACACAGAGAGAAACAGACACACAGATACAAAGTAAAACAGGAAACATAAAACATACACACATGGTAAAACACAGAATACAAACACATATGAGACGGTAAACAACAAGGAAACAGGGAATTAATTAACACAATGAAACAGGAAAAAACTACAGTGAAAACAACAACCATGACAGACCAATAACAAGGAAAACAACATCAGTCAGCTGTGTTTTATTTATTTTTATTTATTAAGAGCTATGTTGTATTGTTTACAGTTTTTGGTATTTTAGTAAGTAAAATGTTTTTATGACATTTAAAATATGCAATATACATTGGTATTCAATTCAATTTTCAATTCAATTTTATTTATAGTATCAAATCATAGCAAGAGTTATCTCAAGACACTTTACAGATAGAGTAGGTCTAAACCACACTCTATAATTTACAAAGACCCAACAATTCCAGTAATTCCCCCAAGAGCAAGCATTTAGTGCGACATTATTCATGTAATTGGTTATGTTGCGTAATGTGGTTTGATGCCCTGTTAAGACTCACACTCCACTAGTCTGTCCATCATTGGACAGTTTTGAGTTGGTATCTTGAATTGCAGTTAGTGTAAGTTAGGCTTCAACGGAGCGGGATGTGGAGCAACAATTTTTCTTACCGCTGATTGTAGACTGTATTTTTGGTTATAGGAAAGTCAATTTCAACACACGGTCAGTTTTTGATAATCCAGCACCGTATATGGATACTTCTTTCATCTGTATTTTTGATCATATACGTGAAATAAACTGGTTTTCATTTTCTACGAGCCTTGTCCTATTTAGATAGCCTTGCCTCTTGAAGTTGGACACGGTGGTCTACATGAGTCAGAACAGTTTACATCCTGCAAGTGTTTTTAAGAAGCTGCCACTATAATTATTTTGTGGAAGTATTTTTCAGTCAAGGGTGAAACAACACAGATATGATGGGTTCAGTGGGACTTGCCATGTCTGACCCATTAACTTCAACAGAAATGGCACCAATGCTAAAATCTAATGACATAATGACTCTTCCTTCTTTTATAGGTTCCTTGATCCAAGCCAGGAAATTAGAAGGGGTCATCCTGTATACCTCTACTTCACCAGAAACACCTGGCATCATGCTTGTAATTGAGCTTTTTTAAACCATATTTAAAAGTGTACAAACGTTTACACTCCAATTTGGACTAAAGCAAATCAACTGCACTGTGCAGCAGCTTTATCAGTTTGTCCATCCAACTTCTCTTCCACACCTCCCTCTTCCCTCTTTCCAACCCTCTTGTTGCTGTTCGCCTGGCTCAGCGCATGGTGAGATTCTGCCAGACTGTGTGTGTGTGTGTGTGTGTGTGTGTGTGTGTGTGTGTGTGTGTGTGTGTGTATGTGTCTGTTTGTGACAGTGTGTTTTTTATCCATGCCAGGGAGAAAGAGTGACAGGCTGACACTGACACTGCTTATTAATCTGAACAACACACACACACACACACACACACACACACACACACACACACACACACACACACACACACACACACACACACACACACACAGCCTCAATTGTATTATGTTTATGTTTTTTCCACATAACTGTTAAGAAGCTGCCAAATTATCATTGTCCCACAAAGCCCCTCTGAACTGTGTGTATGGGTGTGTGTTTTACACAGAGGAATGGATGTGTGTGGCCTGTCAGAAGTGCACATGTATATACTACTGTATAATGTGCATTCATTACCAATGCTGTGTACAGCATGTAAAGCTGTTTGCGTTGATAAGTCAGCACAAGCAATTACTTGTTTGTAGTTTCTTGTCGTTTGCTTTTCTCTGCCGTTGTTTAGAATGAAGTACAGTCTGAGGGCCCAGAAAATTGCCAATTCTAAAGCAAGCCACAGAATCATTACACACAGATTTCACTTTCCAATATGTAGCTTAGTGGAAACTGTTGTTTTGACAAGTCCATTGCCATAGAATTAGAATTAATATCCTCTCTCTCCTACCTGCTTTTGTCGCTGCAAATAAATCCTTCTCTTATTTCGTTATAATATTGTTGTCATCCACATTCAGTCTAAATCAACTTCCTTCAAATTATTTGACTCATTTTAACCTGCTCTCCTTATCTCTCAGCCCCCTCCAACCTCAGGCAATACTACTAAAGCTAACATACAATGCTAAGCAGCTATAATGTTTATGTTCAATATCTTAGTTTAGTGTTTTAACATGCTGACATTTGCTACCTAGCACTAAATGTGAAAAGTACAGCTGAGGCTGATGGGAATGTGATTAGTTCTGCAAAACCGAAGTACAGGATATATTGCAATTTGACCTGATGGTGGGGCAAGAGTAAAAGTCAGAGGATTACACGTGATTCACCCTGAGAGGGACACAAATGTCTGCACCAAATTTCATGGTAATCCATCCAATAATTGTTGTGACATTTTACTAAAAGCCCAAAATGTCAACCTTATTGTGGCGCTACTGGAAAAGTAGGATGATTACCAGCAGGATTCATCTTATGGGGACTATGAATGTCTGTACAAAATGTCATGGCAATCCATCTCATAGTTGTCGAGATATTTCAGTCTGGACCCAAGTGGTGGGCTGTCTGTCAGACAGACAGACAGACAGACAGACAGATGGACCAACCAACAGACACTGCTATCAATAGTTGCCAAAGCATGGCAAAACATACACCATGCAATATGTCCTACAGTTATGTTTTGCTTAAACATATCTGCTAAAGAACATTGTTGGGATCATGCAGTGGGTTAAAACCAAAAGGACAGCCTCAGAGCATCTGCCTCTGAAAGACAAAAGACCATGCAGTCGTTTCTGAACAAAGAGATCTGGGCCTGCTCGTAAATTCCAAAGCCTTTTCCCCAAACTCCTAGAGGAAGGAGAGGTCACAAAATGGTGGGGGGGAGGGGCTGCAGGAAGGTGTTCGCACCTTCAACAGCTCTGAATCTTCCCATTGGTTCAGCAAGACTCTGAAAGCAGCATGGGGTCGGGGCCTATAAATGAAAACACGAACATTCTGAAACACGAAAATCCCAGTCTTCTGTTTGCAACCCAGTTGCTGAAAGAATGCATGCAGGCGTCTGCTTTAAATAGCTTCATCTTCCCGAAAAGTGAACTATTTCGGAGATCTGGTGAGCACCATTGGACTCTGTGAAGCGCGACCAGTGTTTCAAATCTGTAGAAGAGAACACCGTTTCTCTAGAAGAAAATCGGACAACACAGACACCGTTGTTTCTTCAAAGTCGACTCTAGCTTGTTCCCCGCTGCCCTGGGGATCAACAAGCTTTTCCGCGCAACGCAACTGTATGAAAAGTGGGATTTTCGTCCCTGTAAACGCCCGTAAATCTCCCTAATTTTTGGCAGTTACCGACAATTTAGCCTGTGAACGTCGTGTTTGTCTGTGCCACATATTGACGGAAACGAACCATGACGTATGTGGAGAGCACAATAAATATTGAAGGGTCACAATTCAACACAATTTTCAAAGAAAACAATAAAATAGCGCAGCAGCATTTTACACGCAACCTACCTCAGCAATACAAGACAGTGAGGAGGAAACGGGGAGCTACGGCAACTTAGGAGGGACGATAGAGGCGCAGTGCAGCAAAAACATCTCCGCAGGAAAAAAATAGCAATATGATAAATAAATTAAACTCAATAAGATACAATTCACAAATACCCAACAAATCATTAAATGATGATTAAAATTAAATTAAATATAAATTGTAAATTAGAATTAATAAAGTGCTACGACCAGCCATTAAAAAGCAGTTTATAGTTGTTAATGTGTCAAAAGGTACTGCATTCAAACATGTTATTGCGCAAATTTCCTGGCTTCATCCCCATCCGGACAGACATTTTTATGGAAAGCCAATGTTGCCAAAGTTTGGAGCTTGCAGGAAACAGACACGTCATATCCAGCATAATTTCTGCCTGTCGAGCGCATTGCTGGGAGATGTGTGGTTAACACATCCACTGTGCATTTAAGCAAAAAGGTCACTGTAGTCATGCCACTATGCACAGTGGTTGAGCTCTAGGAGACTGTGATGTTGTTTGCATGGAATGCACATTTTACCTTTGTGGCAAAGCCTGATAAAAACTAATTGTTGAAATAAATTGTTTTGTGTATCTTTTTTACATAACATTGGCCATTGCTAATGACATACAGAGTAATTAATCTAGCATACTTTCATTAAATAAATCAATTCAAGCTAAAAACTGTAAGAGTCTATAATTAGGCTATACTGAGCCTGATCTATTTATACCAGAGATTTTTTTTAAATGAAGTTAATACCTTTTAGAAAAATGTCACCTGGGATAAAACTCCCCCTGCTGCTACCCTGATTTGCATTTGTATAGCTCACAGCATTTTCATTTACATGTTAAAGCCTCCCCTAGAATTAGGGGGAGAGGGGGTCATGGGGGGACAACTGCCAAGCAAGGCCCACATCAATTTCCGACAATTCACGGCAGTTTTCTGTGTTGCCTGTAAATTGCCGTGTGCAGTAGTAAACCTGAACTTCCACGACAATCTACAGTGCCGCTTACTGACGAAAATCCCACTTTTCATGCAGTGTGACGAGCAGCCGGATTGCGTTAATTTTTTTCTGTGGAAATCTATGGACTGATGGACAACATACAGTAAGGCTTAGTGTTCTGGGCAGAGAGATTTAGAACATAGTATGTTTATTAATGTGTAAAGGCTAATGTTGCCATTGTTTTGCCATTAATGTGTGATTAATCCTAGTGCGCTTGGTGCACGTTTTGAGTAATAATCTGATCGGGACCACGGTGTCCCATTATTTTCTGTGAAAGCACCACTGATCAAGGTGCATGGTTGACATGTGTGGATTAATGTAGCTTATTAAACTGTAAATGCTACATGGATATTCCCTCCACGGGATTCAGTCACTGCTCAGTGAGATAGATCCATTGGCCCGTCTGTTCACAGCCCGCGAGGTGACGAGCATGCCACCCCGCGGTCCTGTGTAGATCGGCGGAGCTGTGTTTATCTCTGCAAAGAATTAGCTGGTCAGCTTGTATAATGAACGTCCCCTCATTCAGACAAAATTCTCAGTCTGCCCTAATTTCACGTTAGTCCAGACCTGAGTGACTGAGAGGATGGGTTATTACCGATAATCAAGATCCAAAGTGTCTTTTCTTTCTGTAAATGAGCTTCTCTCATCTTTTATACACTAACCAAACACACAAACACGCCCACACACATACACGCCAAGTTGAACAGCTGGCCAACAGCTAGTCACGTACAGAGCGCACACAGCTCCACAACTGCGCTCCTTGGAGCGTCTTTCTGTCAGCAACACATTAGTTTGAGAGCTAACTGGCTAGCCTAGCCACGTGGAGCTGGAACGCAGCCCACTACTGCCCTCTTGAGGCTAAATAGCTTTTGTGCAGCTAACACATAGCCTAGCTTGAACGAGCTAACGGCTAATCTGGGGCGTAGCCTAGCAACCCCCGGGTTTCATCACACCCCCTCCTCCTCGCACTCTCACACACACGCACACTGACACACACACACACACACACACACACACACACACACACACACACACAGACACAGAGCATGCTCACCACATACTTGCTGTTGTTGCTTTTTGTTGTAGTTTAAAAAAGGGTATATTGGTTTTGATTGATCAAAGAATTATTGATTGGCCATTGATGATTTTGAAGTTAAATAAATTCTACTATACCTTAAATAGCAGTTGTTTGTGGTTATTTTGTGTTGTAATAATTGCTGGTTGAATACAGGTCGGTGCTCGAATTCACCCTTTCTGTTCCTTTAAAGAATACCAGATAGATGAACCAAGTTAATTAAGATCTGTAATTTTAAAGGGAACACCACTTAATGAGACTGTTTCACAGTTCGGTTATTGGCCCCTGAGTTCACGGTGGTGCCCCGTTTTGATTGTTTGTCAGTTTGGTAAAGTTATTAATACCCATATTCATAACTTTATTAATATTGATAAAAACATCTTTGATAATTTGCCAATAATTGAATCTGTAACCCCCCCAATTCCCAACAACATCCATAAAAACACATGTTTGACAGAGCGGGTTGTCCACTAATCACTGGTGTGTGAGTGTGGGAATTAGAGACAAATTGTAAAGCGCTTTGGATGAAAGCACTGATGCAATCCATTTACCAGGACGGACAAGTTATGTCATGTAGGTGTCATACATGATGAGATTTCAGTTCTGATGAGAGAGTTGGTTTAAAGACAGCCAACGCATTGTCATGAAGGGGCTTGTATGATTGTACAAAAACAACAATTTGTATGATATCCTATGATACTATGCCGACCACCGGCCGGTCACGTGAAAACAGATCACATGACAGTTAAGTTTAGCGGTCTTTACAGTTAAGCCGTTTAGCCGAGAAAAGGTGACTGTGAGGTGGGTACAGTGCACCCTGTGGTCCCACTTGTTTAAAGAAACCCTTGCAGTTGAGTTTGCAGTTGAAAAAAGGTGATAGTCATGTGGCGGCAGCAGTTCATGTTAGGCACCAAAACAACTAGTTTAGATTAGGAGGTGGATTAGGAGATTTGGATTAAAACACCGGTTCCCTTAACTAGTACTCCCTGGACACAAACACCCATTTCCTGGGTGAAAGTCTTGTGTCTTTTCGCCTCGACACACACTCTGTGGAAGCCCTGTCGGTACGCGATCTGTGCTGCCTGCACGATCTGATATGCGCATAAATACGTAGTAGAAAATGTGATGGTTTCCCTACACTATTTGTATCACGCTTGCGTTGAAACACTTGACAGCCAGGCGGCACAACTGGCGGCATATAACATTTTATGTTATTCATTATGCAGTTCACGGCGGGTCTGTTTTATAAAAATATTTAAATTAAGTACTTATTGTCACTGATCCAAAGCCGCATATCGACGTCCTTGTACTATGCCTTGGCGACATTGTTATTTTTGTGACATGTAGTGTGGGGATGTTGTGATGTTTTTAAGTGTAGCTTATGCTATGCATTACAAGGTGTTTACGTGGTTGCCAATCCAAAATAATAAAGGAGTTGTTACATGTTACATGACCATACACCATTTTGGTTACATGTAGAATGAAGCCTGAGTCTTTCTGTCACTGCAAACCTTCAGTTTCCTCCACACTCCTGCGGTGCAAAGGTGCGCAAGCATGGAACAGATCGTGCAGTCGTAAAACAGGATTATTATCTGTGCATGCGCAAACATCTTACGCATGCGCATGTCGGATCGTGCAGGCAGCACAGATTGCGTACCCACACACCCCAAACAACTTCCTACACAGCGCTCTTATACAGCTGCAGTATAGTGCATGTAGCAATAACTATGTGGAATACATACAAATTACAGTGCATTACTTTTCTTAGCTATATGTAAAAATGGTTCGGGAGAACAGCCTGAGACAGCACACACTGCAAATTGTCAACTTTTGGATTTGTCGAAAGTTAAATAATCGATTGTATGTACAAATCTTTCTCAAAGTAAATTAAAGTTGGCACCCCATCAGAGCAGTCAATGTCACAAAAACATTACAACACACACACACACACACACACACACACACACACACACACACACACACACACACACACTTAAACTGGAGAAAATGCACTTGCGCTGAGGCATTGGTTGTCTCACACACACATAACCCTGTTGTCCAACACACACACACACACACACACACACACACACACACACAGCCTCAATTGTATTATGTTTATGTTTTTTCCACATAACCTTTAAGAAGCTGCCAAATTATCATTGTCCCACAAAGCCCCTCTGAACTGTATGTATGTGTGTGTGTGTTTTACACAGAGGAATGGATGTGTTGTCAGAAGTGCACATGTATATACTATAATGTGCATTCATTACCAATGCTGTGAACAGCATGTAAAGCTGTTTGTGTGCTGGATAAGTCAGCACAAGTAATTGGTTGTTGTTTGTAATTTCTTGTCGTTTGCTTTTCTCTGCCGGTGTTTAGAATGAAGTACAGTCTGAGGGCCCAGAAAATTGCCAATTCTAAAGCAAGCCACAGACTCGTTACACACAGATTTCACTTTCCAATGTCTAGCTTAGTGGAAACTGTCCATTTCCATAGACTTAGAATTAATATCCTCTCTAGTTCCTACCTGCTTTTGTCGCTGCTCTCACACACACACACACACACACACACACACACACACACACACACACACACACACACACACACACACACACACACACACACACACAACGCATGCTCAAAAACCCATACATGCTTAAAAGGAAGCGAAAAACCTGGCATCCTTGGATACGTACATGTAAATAAAATGATATACTACACATAGAGGCACACATACCGATAGTCAGTCACACACACACACACACACACACCACACACACACACACACACACACACACACACACACACAAACAGACACACACAGTGAGTGGTGGGGTGCTTCATTAGTCCTGGTTAATAAAGTGTAAAGGATTTTCATTAGTGCTGACGAGCCAGCTGGCTGAGGAGAGCTGACTGACAAGAGGTCAGAGAGGAGGAGGAGGCATGATAGCGGGATGGAGGGAGGAGAAACTGAAAAGACAAAAGGAGTCTATTTTATTTCTAGAGCACTGAAAGAAGGACAAATCACGGTTAAGAGAAAACAAAAAGACAGAAAAGCATGTAATCGAGGAGAATTATGAGAATAAAAGAAAGACGGAAGGAGGGAGAAAGAGAATCGAAGTATGGGAGGAAATGAGGAACAGCTTTGAAAGAAAAAGGAAAAAGAGAAAGAAGGAAAATGGTGAAAATATATAATAAGAAAGAGTGAGGAATGGCAAAAACTGAGGGAAGGAAGAGGGATGATTAATGGGAAAGGGGGAGAGAAGAAGGTGAGATCAGTCAGACGTATGAAGGGAAAGGAGGGAGCGGAAGTGAACATGGAAAGGAGGGGAGTAAGAGGTAAAGGGAAGGAAGGATGTTTGAGAGGAGGGGGTTGTAGGAAAGGAGAAACATGTAAATTGTCTTGGGATAGAATGAATGGAGGGAGAAGGAATATGGATGGACAGGGGCGGATCTACCGGGGTGGCATAGGGTGGCAAATGCCACCCTATAAGAAAGCCTTGCCACCCTTGCTGCCACCCCAGTTGGCAGCAACGAATTAAAAGTTATGGCCGATTTGACAATTTATGAGCGTGAATCTCCAATGTCCGACTGCAGTGAATGCAGCACGAGATGACGCCAGAGCGGCAAGAGCCTGATTTGTTTGGAAAACTGAGCGGCGCGAAGCGAGGGAGCCAGGAGTCGTGAGGAAGGGAGACACAGGAGGAAAGAGGTCAAAACGGATTAACTATTTATCAAGAAATGAAATTATAACAAAAGCACAGTGCTAGCATAGTTGCGATACTGATTTTGAGATGATAAAATCAGGTTGAAGAACGTTATTTTGCTACCCATAGCCTACATATAATGTTACTTAGGTCTGACGTTTGTTCTGTGTAAAGTAGGCTACAAAATGTATATATGAGTAATATGAGGTGGAAGGAGAGAGAAAAGAGGTGGAAGGAGAGAGAGAAGACGAAGACAAAGTGGAGACAAAAGGGCAACAGAAAGGTGACAGAGATAGAATACAAGGCCAAGGTGACCAGGGACAGGAGGAGGTGGGAGAACACCACAGCAGTGAAGATATGGAGGGAGAGCATCACCAAGATGAGGAGGGAGAAAGCGAGAGACAAGATACCGTGCAGGGCTCAGACAGTGAAAGGAAAAGCAGAGTGCCTGGGCCATCACCAACGAGCTCCAGTCGAGCTGGTCCACATGGTATGGAAACTGTTGCTGCATATATACTAAGTTACATATGAATAAGAACAACAAATGACAAAGACAGACATTTTTATAAAATTTAAGAGACATTGCTTAGACATTAAATAAATATAAAAATTCATGTTTGCTTAAATATGAATAATTAGGGAAAGTTGTCAGTGTGAAAGTGTGAGATGGGGAGATGAGTTTTTATATTTTGTGTAGAATGTATTTTAGATCTATTGCTCAGATTAAATTAAACAAATTAAACAAATGAACCTAAAAATACTCTCCCAGGCTAAAATGTTAGTGTGTGTTAACACAGTCTGATGGTTATAACTAATCAATAACGCTGCCTCTCTGACACAGTCCAAAACTGTTTGCTTCCCCTCTCACACATCTGCCACTCATCACCTGTGTCTTACCTTAATGCCTTTCCTGTGATAATGCCCCTTACTTCTATCATACTTCTATCTCCTATTAAGTGAGATCACATTGTATGGTCACTTATTCCTAATATGAACCTCAAATGCAAGATATTGATTGCATGAGATTAAGTTTGTCTGTATGAGTTGGTAAATGGCAGCCTGTGCCCTTTTGTAGTGTGTACATACTATTTCTCATCAAGCCGTGATAAAATTCAGTATATATACATCTGCCATATGTTGCCACCCCTCAAAAATTCCTGCCCCCCTCTCGCCAGCCCATAAATATTTTTCTAGATCCGCCCCTGTGGATGGAAGTGGCAAAGAGAGAGACAGAGGGCAGAGGAATCCTCAGTTGGGAAGCGGGACATTGGCGTGTCTCGATGGATTTCTGGGTCAAGTGATCGAGGATAGACGAGTCGAGGATGTATAGCAGGATGAAGCCACTGTTTACTTCTAAATGAACAGGAACAAAACACATTTTGGGGAAATAAAAACGCTCTGTTCAATTTATATGCTCCTTTGGATATATATCACTACCCCCTGCTGGAGCTGAGATACTGTAGACTCAAGAGAATTGGAACAGAAGAAAATTAGATTTCAAGACATGCAATGTTTGCAAAGTTTACATGCAATGTAAGTGAATAGAGAGAGAAAAACAAGTCTATAATTGTCACATTCATCTCTTAAGCACTTCACAATCACGTTATTCAGGTTTTTGGCCTTATTCTGAAAAAGACAATATTCCAACTAAACTGTTTACATGGCTGATGAAAAATAATATTCCACTAATATTCCTCTTAACATGCAGCCTGTCA